>NW_027637999.1:630000-921405 GCF_951216825.1 Electrona antarctica | reverse complement strand
GGTGGTGCAGAACCACCTTTATTTAACACTGGGGACGTACAACCACTAGGTGGTGCAGAACCATCTTTATTTAACACTGGGGACGTACAACCACTAGGTGGTGCAGAACCACCTTTATTTAACACTGGGCACGTACAACCACTAGGTGGTGCAGAACCACCTTTATTTAACACTGGGCACGTACAACCACTAGGTGGTGCAGAACCACCTTTATTTAACACTGGGGACGTACAACCACTAGGTGGTGCAGAACCATCTTTATTTAACACTGGGGACGTACAACCACTAGGTGGTGCAGAACCACCTTTATTTAACACTGGGACGTACAACCACTAGGTGGTGCAGAACCACCTTTATTTAACACTGGGGACGTACAACCACTAGGTGGTGCAGAACCATCTTTATTTAACACTGGGGACGTACAACCACTAGGTGGTGCAGAACCACCTTTAATTAACACTGGGGACGTACAACCACTAGGTGGTGCAGAACCATCTTTAATTAACACTGGGGACGTACAACCACTAGGTGGTGCAGAACCATCTTTATTTAACACTGGGGACGTACAACCACTAGGTGGTGCAGAACCATCTTTATTTAACACTGGGCACGTACAACCACTAGGTGGTGCAGAACCACCTTTAATTAACACTGGGGACGTACAACCACTAGGTGGTGCAGAACCATCTTTATTTAACACTGGGACGTACAACCACTAGGTGGTGCAGAACCATCTTTATTTAACACTGGGCACGTACAACCACTAGGTGGTGCAGAACCATCTTTATTTAACACTGGGGACGTACAACCACTAGGTGGTGCAGAACCATCTTTATTTAACACTGGGGACGTACAACCACTAGGTGGTGCAGAACCATCTTTATTTAACACTGGGGACGTACAACCACTAGGTGGTGCAGAACCATCTTTATTTAACACTGGGCACGTACAACCACTAGGTGGTGCAGAACCATCTTTATTTAACACTGGGGACGTACAACCACTAGGTGGTGCAGAACCATCTTTATTTAACACTGGGCACGTACAACCACTAGGTGGTGCAGAACCACCTTTATTTAGGTCACATAAATAACTCACTGTGATGATGTCGTGCGAAGGATGGATGGACGGGCGGACGGACGGGCGGTCATGATGAAGTAAAAGTACTTACTGAACGGCTGACATCATAATGACATCATTATGACATCATTATGACATCATAATGACAGACTTACTGAACGGCTGACTCCTGCAGTGTCTCACTTGACGGACGGTGTTCGCTATGATACGCTGTGGAGAGAGAGAGAGAGAGAGAGAGACATTCACTTTACATTACTGTACCTAGAGAGAGAGAGAGAGAGAGAGAGAGGGAGAGAGAGAGAGAGACCGCCCCCTGTCAGGTGAAAAGAAGCGGCTTGGACTCCTCATGCATAGAAGGAAGCATGAGGTCAGTCCGTTGCTCTCCCCAGGTTGGCAGAGGAAGTGTAGAGCCCAGGATTACATTAACACTGGGTTGCAAAACTCATAACAATAACAGCAACAACTAGAAAAGTCGCAATTTTGAAAAAGTGCAAATTAAGTCTGGTTGCCGCAGTGGCTTACATAGGCCCCTCCCACTGATATTGTCAGCCAATTACAATGTCACGTTTTGGCCGTTAAAATTACATTTTGGACAGGTGTATTTAATACCTTTTCATACAAGGTTATTGATCCTGATTGCATTGTATGTTGTAGTTCTACAGTCACCAATAACATTGTATGTTGTAGTTCTACAGTCTCCAATAACATTGTATGTTGTAGTTCTACAGTCTCCAATAACATTGTATGTTGTAGTTCTACAGTCTCCAATAACATTGTATGTTGTAGTTCTACAGTCTCCAATAACATTGTATGGTGTCGTCCTACAGTCACCAATAACATTGTATGTTGTAGTTCTACAGTCACCAATAACATTGTATGGTGTCGTCCTACAGTCACCAATAACATTGTATGTTGTAGTTCTACAGTCTCCAATAACATTGTATGTTGTAGTTCTACAGTCACCAATAACATTGTATGGTGTCGTCCTACAGTCACCAATAACATTGTATGTTGTAGTTCTACAGTCTCCAATAACATTGTATGGTGACGTCCTACAGTCACCAATAACATTGTATGGTGTCGTCCTACAGTCACCAATAACATTGTAAAACATAGATTGGTTACGTAACAGCCAATTAGCTACTACAAACGTTATGCAAAGCTGTATATGTAATTTGTAAGTTGATTAGCGGTATACTGTGGATACTTTGCGTATGCCCCGTTTGATGCGTATGTATCGATACGTAGCAGCATATGACGTCAGGGTATAACTGGTACAACTAGCTTTCAATGATGACGTAATAAAGATGTGGATTAAAGGACCCAATGCCAGGGTGTAATTGGTTTTCGATGGTGACGTAATGACGATATGTTTTAGTGTCGGGAGGATTAAAGGTAATGCCCCTATGTATACATGTATGTAATCTGGCCCCACTGCCATATCAAGTAGTCATTACGGCATACGCTAGCACGGCGCATACACATCAAACGGCGACATACGCATCGAAGCACTGGACGAAAACTATTACTTGCGCGCTCTGCTTGCGCAAGTAAGTAATTATATCTCCAGTGGGAGGAGACCCCGGGGCAGACCAAGGACAAGATGGATTATATCTCCACTGGGAGGAGACCCCGGGGCAGACCAAGGACCAGATTGATTATATCTCCACTGGGAGGAGACCCCGGGGCAGACCAAGGACCAGATGGATTATATCTCCACTGGGAGGAGACACCGGGGCAGACCAAGGACCAGATGGATTATATCTCCACTGGGAGGAGACCCCGGGGCAGACCAAGGACCAGATGGATTATATCTCCACTGGGAGGAGACCCCGGGGCAGACCAAGGACCAGATGGAAGAATCACATTGACTCACTGGCCTTGGAACGTCTCGGGATCCCCCAGGAGGGGTGGAGCTGTTGCCCCCGCGACCCGACTATGGATAAGCGGTTGAAGATGGATGGATAATAATAATAATAATAGTAATAAAACTCACCATCTTCTCATAGTTCACCATGTTGTCCACTACTGTCTTGTATCCTTCATGTGTGAACGTCATGTCTGTGGACAAAAAAAAACAGAACTAAAACATGACCCTGATGAACACTGTATAGGTCGAATCAACCGAGCCTGACGTCGACATTTAAAAAATGTCTTCTAAATTCTGACAGTTTTCTGAAATACCTCATGTTTCTATATCAGTGGTGCTCAATATTTCATGTCATGTATCTGAAGATATGTTGTTCCAGGAACCCTTCAGAAACAAAGATTTGAGTTAAAAACATTCGCTCTGAAAGAATATAATTTTCAAAGATTTGTGCCGCATTTTCACGATTTTTCAAAAATAGCAGACCTACAAGCTCATAGCGCGGCAACGAGTGCCACGCTATGAGCTTGTAGGTCTGCTATTTTCCAAAAGCTAAAGTGTAACATAATGCTTAAAACAGCAAATGGGGATCCCGAACAGAATGGGTTAACTGACTGCCCGGATCTCCGTTTTTTTTTTCATTGCACACCTGCACACCTCCTGAGCACCGGGATATTATCCCTGCACACCTCCTGAGCACCGGGATGTTATCCCTGCTCACCTCCTGATCACCGGGATGTTATCCCTGCACACCTCCTGAGCACCGGGATATAATCCCTGCGCTCCTCCTGAGCACCGGGATATTATCCCTGCACACCTCCTGAGCACCGGGATATTATCCCTGCACACCTCCTGAGCACCGGGATGTTATCCCTGCACACCTCCTGAGCACCGGGATATTATCCCTGCACACCTCCTGAGCACTAACGAGTTAGGAGAACCATGAGAACCATTACAACAATCTGGGACTTATTTTATCTCATCTTATTTTTAATGAATACAACAATCTGGGACTTATTTTATCTCATCTTATTTGTAATGAATTCAACAAGCTGAGTGCACATTAACACACTTCAATGAGGCTGTACGGAAAGTTAGGGAAGTGCCCCATCTTGTGACCAAACAGGGGAACTACACATGATGCTACATGTTCCCCTTATACAAATGTCTTCTAAATCCTGACAGTCTTCTGAAAACCTCATGTTTCTGTGTCAGTGGTTCTCACAGGGTTAAACCCTCATGTTTCTATGTCAGTGGTGCTCAACCTATTTCATGTCAAGGACCCCCAGAATTATCTGTAATTGGCCCCCCAAAGAAATAGGAAAGACTTGAGTTAAACGGATGGGGGTCGGCGGCCAAATACAGATCATTCTGGGGGTCCTTGACATGAAAAAGGTTGATCACCACTGACATAGAAACATAGGGTTTAACCCTGTGAGAACCACTGACATAGAAACATAGGGTTTAACCCTATGAGAACCACTGATATAGAAACATGGGGTTTAACCCTGTGAGAACCACTGACATAGAAACATAGGGTTTAACCCTGTGAGAACCACTGACATAGAAACATAGGGTTTAACCCTATTAGAAACACTGATATAGAAACATGGGGTTTAACCCTGTGAGAACCACTGACATAGAAACATAGGGTTTAACCCTATGAGAACCACTGATTTAGAAACATAGGGTTTAACCCTATGAGAACCACTGATTTAGAAACATAG
This sequence comes from Electrona antarctica, assembly GCF_951216825.1. Lineage (NCBI taxonomy): Eukaryota > Metazoa > Chordata > Actinopteri > Myctophiformes > Myctophidae > Electrona > Electrona antarctica. The sequence continues at coordinate 916,731 of NW_027637999.1, read as the reverse complement.
GGTTTAACCCTGTGAGAACCACTGATATAGAAACATAGGGTTTAACCCTGTGAGAACCACTGATATAGAAACATAGGGTTTAACCCTGTGAGAACCACTGATATAGAAACATAGGGTTTAACCCTGTGAGAACCACTGACATAGAAACATAGGGTTTAACCCTGTGAGAACCACTGATATAGAAACATAGGGTTTAACCCTGTGAGAACCACTGATATAGAAACATAGGGTTTAACCCTGTGAGAACCACTGACATAGAAACATAGGGTTTAACCCTGTGAGAACCACTGACATAGAAACACAAAGGGTAGGAGGGGCTTAGTGTTACTGTACCTTTAAGTAGGAGGGGCTTAGTGTTACTGTACCTTAAAGTAGGAGGGGCTTAGTGTTACTGTACCTTTAAGTAGGAGGGGCTTAGTGTCACTGTACCTTTAAGTAGGAGGGGCTTAGTGTTACTGTACCTTTAAGTAGGAGGGGCTTAGTGTTACTGTACCTTTAAGTAGGAGGGGCTTAGTGTTACTGTACCTTTACGTAGGAGGGGCTTAGTGTCACTGTACCTTTAAGTAGGAGGGGCTTAGTGTTACTGTACCTTTAAGTAGGTGGGGCTTAGTGTTACTGTACCTTTAAGTAGGAGGGGCTTAGTGTTACTGTACCTTTAAGTAGGATGGGCTTAGTGTTACTGTACCTTTAAGTAGGAGGGGCATAAAGGGGATGATTGGCGGCTCCAGTTTGGTGACAGTGAGTCTGTACGCTCTGTGGTTCCTGGACGGGTCCTACACGCACACACACACACGCACACACACACACGCGCACACACACACACACGCGCACACACACACGCACACGCGCACACACGCACGCACGCACACACACACACACACACGCGACCCCCCTGGTGTTGTTAATGAAACTTGAGCAGTTTAACAGAGTTTTAACATCGTTTTAACGTATCGTACTAAACCCCGTACTCACCATCATGCTCTCAAATTCAGCATAAAACTTCTTAAACTTGCTGGGGAGTTTCTAGAGAGAGCGAGAGCGAGAGCGAGAGCGAGAGCGAGAGAGAGAGAGAGAGAGAGAGAGAGAGAGAGAGAGAGAGAGAGAGAGAGAGAGAATTTGCAATGTAGTCTGCTCTTAATCCAGAGCAATTTACATATTAATCAAGAACAACACATGGTGATACATCACATACATAGAAATAGAACAATAGAACAACACATGGTGATACATCACATACATAGAAATAGAACAATAGAACAACACATGGTAATACATCACATACATAGAAATAGCTCTTAGCTTACATATGATTCATGATGACTTTTTCAGCTTGCTTATGATTCATGATGACTATTTCTATGCACTATAGAGTGCTATGTCTATGCTATGTATTTCTATGCACTATAGAGTGCTATGTCTACATAAAATGCTACCTAAGGTCGCCTTCAAACCAGAAAGCTTTACTGCCATTAAAACGAATCCTGCTGCACATTGTCGGAAAGTGCGCTTCGTTTGGCAGGTGTGAAGCCTCATTCGAATCCTAATGCGCATCAAAATAACCGCATTCTACTCTGCCAAAAAAGGCCGCTAGAGGAGCGATATGTGGCTGTATGAGGCCCCTAGAGGAGCGATATGTGGCTGTATGAGGCCCTTAGAGGAGCGATATGTGGCTGTATGAGGCCGCTAGAGGAGCGATATGTGGCTGTATGAGGCCCTTAGAGGAGCGATATGTGGCTGTATGAGGCCCCTAGAGGAGCGATATATGGCTGTATGAGGCCCCTAGAGGAGCGATATGTGGCTGTATGAGGCCCCTAGAGGAGCGATATGTGGCTGTATGAGGCCCCTAGAGGAGCGATATGTGGCTGTATGAGGCCGCTAGAGGAGCGATATGTTAGCCTGGTTAATAAACCAGACCGAATCAGCCGTTGGCAAAAAAAAGTTGCCTACCAGCGGATTACGGTCTGGCGAGGCTCAGTAGCACGCCTCTTTCCTACAGCAGAGAACAGGTCGGACCAATCGGGACACGGTATGCAATATAGGCGGGCTTTGGTACAGTGACGTTCAATGCTTGAGACCTTTGACTGACAGTAGCTCTGACCAATTGCGTCAAAGAGAAAATGTTCCCCGGGAAATTAAATCCAAGTGGAGCCAGCCCAGACTGATATACCGCGACAGTGTTGTGTGATATTAGTCTGGCTTATTAGCCAGGCTAGCGATATGTGGCTGTATGAGGCCTCTAGAGGAGCGATATGTGGCTGTATGAGGCCCCTAGAGGAGCGATATGTGGCTGTATGAGGCCCTTAGAGGAGCGATATGTGGCCGCTAGAGGAGCGATATGCGGCTGTATGAGGCCCTTAGAGGAGCGATATGTGGCTGTATGAGGCCCCTAGAGGAGCGATATGTGGCTGTATGAGGCCCCTAGAGGAGCGATATGTGGCTGTATAAGGCCCTTAGAGGAGTGATATGTGGCTGTATGAGGCCCCTAAAGGAGCGATATGTGGCTGTATGAGGCCCCTAGAGGAGCGATATGTGGCCGCTAGAGGAGCGATATGTGGCTGTATGAGGCCCCTAGAGGAGCGATATGTGGCCGCTAGAGGAGCGATATTATACCCATTAATAACAAAGCCTAGTAGAATAACGGAAACATCTGCTACATTGATTGACCATATTTTTACCAACAGCTTGGAGAAGAAAATCATAAGTGGTTTGGTGATAAATGATGTCAGCGACCATTTACCTATTTTTCTTACATTAGAATGCCAAATCAAGAAGGATGAGGAGGAAAATGTGCCTAGATATATAAGAATAAGAAAGGATAATGCAATAAACATGTTCAGGGATGATCTTAGGCAGGTTGACTGGACGGGGGTCTATGTGAATGAGGTTAATGCAGCATATGAGGCTTTTTTAAATAAATACTTGGCACTGTATGAAAAACACTGTCCATTAGTTTTACATAAGCAAAAAAAAAACGGCAACAGAAAACCTTGGATAACAAAAAGCTTACAGAATGCATCTAAAAAGAAAAACAAATTGTATAGAGACTTTATCAAATCTAGAACAAAGAATGCCGAAATGAAATATAAAGCGTACAAGAATAAGTTAGTATTAATTATGAGACTGGCCAAGAAAGATTACTATAACAAATTGTTGGATGAAAATAAAAATAACATTAAAGGTACCTGTAATATTTTAAACAAAGTAATGGGTAATAAACCAGTTTCCACAAACTTACCTAGTCATTTCAATACTAATAATACAATTATAAAAGACAAGAACGAAATGGTGAACGAATTCAATTCTTTTTTTGTAAACATTGGACCAAATTTGGCAGACTTAATTGAAAATCATGATGAAACAGATTGGACAGGAAGTAGTAAAGTGTTGCAATCTATGTTTGTGGCAAATGTTAGTGAACAAGAAATCCTATCTATGGTAACAAAGTCTAAAAATAAGACATCCACTGATTGTGATGGGTTAGACATGGTTATAGTGAAAAAGACAATTGATTGTATCATCAAACCCCTTTGTTATATTTTTAATTTATCCTTTCAGTCAGGCAAGTTTCCAGATCGAATGAAAGTTGCAAAAGTTATTCCACTTTTTAAATCAGGAGATAAGCATAGCTTCAATGATTACAGACCAGTGTCATTGCTCTCACTCTAAGGTGCTTGAAAAGATCTTTGCACAAAAGTTTGATGCTTTTATTGAAAAGCATCAATTGTTGAGTGAATGCCAATATGGCTTTCGGCAAAATAGGTCCACAGCAACAGCTTTAATGAATATAATGGAGGAAATATCAACATCAACACATGAAAATAAATATACAATAGGGGTATTTATAGATTTAAAAAAAGCTTTCGACACCTTGAATCATTCAATTTTGATTTCTAAATTATACACATACGGCGTGAGAGGAATGGTACTGGATTGGATGAGAAGCTATTTAGACAATAGACAACAATATGTGCAGTGGGCCGGTAACACATCAGAGTGTATGAAAATTGAATGTGGAGTCCCTCAAGGTTCTGTTTTGGGACCCAAATTATTTAATCTATACATTAATGACATTTGTGACGTATCAAAATTATTACAATTTGTTTTGTTTGCAGATGACACAAATTTTCATTGCTCTGGATATGATTTAAATAAGTTAGCTGAGACCATTACACATGAAATGATGTGATTTAAATAAGTTAGCTGAGACCATTACACATGAAATGATGTGATTTAAATAAGTTAGCTGAGACCCATTACACATGAAATGATGTGATTTAAATAAGTTAGCTGAGACCATTACACATGAAATGAGAAAACTCAAAACATGGTTTGATGTAAACAAGCTCTCGCTGAATTTGGAAAAAAACAAGTTTATGGTTTTCGGAAATAGGAAAAAGGATGACCAGGTGGAATTATCCATAGATGGAGTGGCCATCGCAAGAGTATCAGAATTTCGGTTCTTAGGTGTAATAATGGATGACAAATTAACATGGAAATCCCATATAGCACATGTTAAGAAAAAGATCTCAAAGAGCATTTTTATTTTATACAAAGTGAAGCATGTGCTAGAAAAGGAAGCAATGCGAATATTATATTTTTCATTAATTTCTCCATATCTTAGTTATTGTGCTGAAGTGTGGGGGAATACGTACATGACCACCACAAAACCATTATACTTATTACAGAAGAGAGCAGTACGAATCATGCACAAAGTGCATTATAGAGATCACACAAATAGTCTATTTATAAAATCGAGAGTATTGAAATTTGAACATATCGTGAAGCTACAAACCTTATTAATTATGTTTAGGGCAAAAAGCAAAACATTACCAGTTCATCTACAACAGTTATTCCATCCTAGTTCAGAAAGTAGGGATAGTAGGAGGAAATTTGACTTCAAACATAAGTTTGCACGGACCACTCAAAGACTGATGTGTCCTTCAATAACAGGAATCCGAATATGGAATTCTCTGGATGACAATTTAAAGGGTTGTACAAATATTTGCCAATATATAATATATATGAATATGAAGACGATGAATAGGTTAACTAGAGCTAGAGCTATCATTTATTGCACGTGTCATTGCTCAACTTTTTGCTTGTTTTGTTTTTCTCTTTTGTTTTTGTTTTGTTTGTTTTTTTGTTTTGTTTTGTTTAGATGTGTATGCGCCAATCAATAAAGTAAACTAAACTTTTAAGTGAAAAGGGGGCAGGTATTTATAAGAATTTATTCTTCTTCCTGCTCCTTTTCGTCATAGGTGTATCAGATACTGTATGAAAGACAAATGAATTATGAAAGATATTAATTGTTATCTATTATGATTTGTACTGTATTGTGTTACACTATGTGTGAAATAAAATGAAATGAAATGAAATGATATGTGGCCGCTAGAGGAGCGATATGTGGCTGTATGAGGCCTCTAGAGGAGCGATATGTGGCTGTATGAGGCCCCTAGAGGAGCGATATGTGGCTGTATGAGGCCCCTAGAGGAGCGATATGTGGCTGTATGAGGCCGCTAGAGGAGCGATATGCGGCTGTATGAGGCCCCTAGAGGAGCGATATGTGGCTGTATGAGGCCCCTAGAGGAGCGATATGTGGCTGTATGAGGCCCCTAGAGGAGCGATATGTGGCTGTATGAGGCCGCTAGAGGAGCGATATGTGGCTGTATGAGGCCCCTAGAGGAGCGATATGCGGCTGTATGAGGCCCCTAGAGGAGCGATATGCGGCTGTATGAGGCCCTTAGAGGAGCGATATGTGGCTGTATGAGGCCCCTAGAGGAGCGATATGTGGCTGTATGAGGCCTCTAGAGGAGCGATATGTGGCTGTATGAGGCCGCTAGAGGAGCGATATGTGGCTGTAAGAGGCCTCTAGAGGAGCGATATGTGGCTGTATGAGTGTTCAGATTTATAGCTATCCACGATTTAACTTGCTAAGATGATAGCATCATGGTCCATAGCTACGCCTACTGAAAGGCCACAACTGCACATAGAGTATGTCTTTACTCAAACTGTCTAAATAATATAACTCAGGTGTCTTTTATACTTTTATTGTCGTTTAACAAACATACATTTAAACACATGAACTAGCTTATTTAGTTGGTAGTTAGTAGTGGTTCGTTTAGTTACGTTTAGTTACGTTTAGTCACGTTTAGGTAAAAAACCTGTTACAGATGAAACAGAGATACACATAGCATTTGTCAATTACAGGCAGGTTACAACACATGGATAACACATTATTCATTGATTATTAATAGTTTGCATTATGTATCAATAATTACCATTGGTCTAATGTGAGTTGTTGTTCGTCATGTCCATGTGGTTACATGAGGTGTGGATTCTTCTTAGTTGGCTTGAATCTGACTTATTGAAACTGGCGCCAGGCCATTTAAACCCTCTGTTTCCTTAGACCTGCCCTGTGGGCAGGTTCACATCAGCTAACATTCAATTGGCTGCTGGGCACTGTGGCAACAGTCCTTAACCTTACTATTGGTTGAGAGATCAGGAAGTACATTTCCCACTGACATGTGCTAGCCATGTCTGGCATGGGAGAAGCATGCTGGAGGGAGAAGTGGTTGAGGAACTCTTGTTTACACAACTGCTGGCTATTCACCTCTTATCAGAGCTCCCCCGCTATGCTCTGGCCTGTTTCTGACATTCCCTTAGAGGGAGACGGAGGTGTCACATTTCACACCTTCCTGTTAACTTAGCCTGCTTTGGGGTGAAAGGCTCTCCGACCATAGTTATAGTACTAAAATTATTGAAGTTTACACAGTGCATATTTATTAATAGAAACCAAACGCTGATTACCATATCCAGCGGAACACCTCCCGCCAAAACTAATCTATAACTTATAGAGTGGTTTTCCGATATCCGTTATGCCGGTTTGGTTCAACACATAATTGACCATATGTGCCGGGAGAGGGTTCGATAAACACAAAGCCATTCTCACCTGGTTGAAAGCCAGGAGGAAAATGGGAATCACCCCTGAATCAAATGACATTTCAGCTTGCTTGGAATCAGAGGCTGGAATAGACATTGACTTTGGAGTAGTTATACTATGATTTAGCTTAACATGCCTTTGAACTGACTGGTTAAGGAATTATAATATTGTTCTTTGTTTTATCTTTTCAGAATTAGTTACTCATTCTAAGGTTCCTGATTGTTTCCTTACTTATAATTCTGTTTAATTTGATTCCACTTTGTTCAAACAAATACCTTGACTTGTGATATCTTCGTGGATCACTACTTAATTTGTTACATTTTAGAAGCAGGTTGGTTCCTGCCATTTATTACCCCTCATAAACTTGCTTGGTCCTGAGCAGATTGGAGATAGATTTCACAAGGGTTCTGGTTTACTTTACTGTCTTTTTCGTAAAAGCCCTTGGATTTTGTGTGTTTAGTAACTAATGTGTAATTTAGCATGGCACTTTTATTACCTTCAGGATTTTTTAGGCAATTATTTCAAACTGGCCTGCAATTTAACAAAGTCATTACATTTCAAAGTGTTACTACACACTATTTTGTCCCTGTCATTGACATGGGCTGTCAGTTTGTGTGTGGCAACTGTAAGTCACTGGTTCACACCTTCCACCCAGGCTTTTCCCTTGCTGGAAAGGAAGAATTAACATTATTTTATACCACACATTAATTTACCATTTTACCCTAGTTATGAGTTACTTTATACTTTCTGGTTTGTACTCGTTAACCGGGGAATGTTTATGTATTCTGTAATGTTAACTTGTATCACACAATAATAATCACACAATACACTTTTTGTTAAAAACACACATGAAGTTGTCACTGTCCTTCTCTGCCTTGGTGACAGCCTGGAGGTCTCCCTCCCTGTGTGGGGGGGGAAAGCATGTGTGTGTGTGTGTGTGTGTGTGGTGCATTCGGACTTCCTGCCTTGCGTTTGGAGGGGGGGGTTTGCTCTGTGTGTGCGCGCTCCCCCAATCCTTGTGGTGGCCAACTCCCCCAATTGTCAACATTCTTCCTGGCGGCCATCTTTTTTGGGCCTGCTGGTGTTGGGGGGGTAGGCATGTGTGCATCCGTCATTCATTCATGACGTAATTGGCATTGACTGCATCTTTTCATTTTAACTTTCCCTCTGCCCTGATCGATGCCATCGGCCGGTTTTATTGTGACCTTACCGATGGCTGCAGGGCTTGTGATGGAGAGCGCTGCTTTGCAAAGCTTTCCCCAGCTTCCACGTGGTTTGGCTGTGGGCGGTCCCCCCAGCTCCCCACCTTTACCCTCGCCGGACGGGAGGGGATTGGTGGTCGCTGTTGTGGGGTGGACTACTGCAGTGGTTGCTGGCATGGGTAGGCATAGCAGGGCGATCGTCGCAGACTCCGCCCTGGTGAAACTCAAGGGCTTATGCCTTGACAGGGTGGATTCTGTGGGTGTCAGGCCGCTGCTTGCACTGGTGGAGGACGGTTTCGTCTCACCTAGGTCTGCCGCTCTGATGTCATCTCGCCCTTCCGAGGCGAGGGATTGCTGTGGCGTGTGCCTCTGTTCTGTGGCGGTCGACTTCCTGTTGTCTCCCGCGACGGACGCCGTGACAGCGTGCGCTGTGCTGGCCCCGGCAGCTCTCTGGGTGGTTTCTTCCTTTGGACTCACCCTGGCCTCCGGTGCTGCTGACCTGGCGTAGTCTCCTGGTAGGACACAGCAGGTTCCCTGCCGTTCTGGTGTCCCGTTGAGAGCCTGGTTCTCCCCCGCTGACTTAGTGGTGACGTCATCTGTTGGGGTGAGAGTGCGGTCAGGCGTCTGTCGCCTCCCGTCCGTTTCTTCCCCCATCGAGGTGACGTCTCTGGTGTAGTCTTCCTTGACCTCTCCGACCTTCTGCTCCGCTGCTGTGACCTGGATCCTCTGTGTTAGTGACCCTATTTTTATTGGCCCTAGATCGTGGTCAGCCTGAGCGGCTTGCAGGTTAAGCCTGTCTCTTCCTCGGACAAGCTTTTTATAGTCAGAGAGCATTTGGATTGACCTTTTCGGACTTATTAAGGATTTGGTGTCCTGTAATATTAAATTCAAAACATTGAGAGCTTTATCTAATGCATTTGATGCCATTGGTTCCCTTCTCTCTGAACTAATCAATTTGTTTATTGTGTCAGACAAGTTTGACCATTGTGGTTCCACTTGTAACCACACTGAATCCAGTAACAATTTCCTCATGTTATAGTATTTAGTCGTGCAGTCATGGAGCTCACTATTTACTTGCAAAGCATTTTGTGATAAATTAGCTTCTTTCAATTCCTCGGAATAGTCGCTATAGCTATCCGCTAACTTCCCGTAAGCTATTTTGAGCCTACCAAATGTGTCCGCTTTTGCGGTGTTGGGAGATTTTCGTGACAGACTTATTTCACACTCAGCCGCTAAATTATTGAATATTGATTGCGCCTCTTTGCTTCTAACTTTTAACTCGTTGAATAAAGCCATCCTTACTTCACCTATCAAACTTATGAATCTTTGGGATTTTAGTAAGCGCTCTCACGGTTTTATAGTTTTATAGCATTGACACAGGGGATTTTAGCCAGTTTAGCGTTTACAGTATTTTTCCTTCTGTTACGGTTCTGGTCTAATTTAAGATGGGAATTATAGTTAAAAGTGGTTTCACATTTCATTGCTAATAATACCTGCCTCCCTTATTTTACTCAATTAGTTTTAGCCTTAGTGGTCTGTGTCATTCCCTGACTGCATTTATTTACAAGCCTATTGCATGTGCCTCCTGTGGGGTCACAATTAGCATTTGGGCTTGTCTTTACGACTTCCCCCCACCCCTGCTGATAACAGGAGTTGTGGAGCCCTGTTGTTTACCAAACTCTACCCTCCCCCGCACTTAAGGCTAGGATGGAGAGTCTTCTAGAGAGTAAGGCAACAGTTGCTCTGCCTGTTTACTCTGCCCTTCCCCCGCTCATGTGGCTTGGTAGAAGTGTTTCAGAGTAGAGGCAAGTTGCCATTTTGCCCTGTTGTCGCCTGTCTCATCACTGCCCCTCCCCCGCCTATGGCTGGGTGGTAGTCACAGTGTGGAAGGCAAGACAAAAGGCTAATGGTTTTAGCAAATTAGCTTTACACTGGCGGCCATTTTCCCCTGGTTGAAAGCCAGGAGGAAACTGGGAACAATAATGGCCCAGCTCTTAGTTACAATAATCACTCCTGAATCAAATGACATTTCAGCTTGCTTGGAATCAGAGGCTGGAATAGACATTTGATTTTGGAGTAGCCATTAAAACCCAGAACTTGGATCACATTGTCGCCTGTTATTAGGTTAGCAACCTTTTAGCTTCACAGTAACGCTTTATATCCTATGGTTTGCTGGCTTCTTCAGAGCTCTGTGCTAAACTGGATTTTTAGCTGGTGTACTGTTTTACGCTGGAGTTACTTTGATTGTACATTTTACAAGGCCTGTGGTTAGTACATCAGGCTATTTACCATCTACGCTTGAGACTTTTGAGTCTAGCCGTGGCATCTATTAACCGTGCTTTGAACTATTTAGTTACCAGGCTATTTTAGTTACAAGGCTACTGGTTTAATTGTTAGTAAAGTTTACCGCGATTATGATAACAATCGCACCCCATGGTTTTTTACTGTTCAGATTTATAGCTATCCACGATTTAACTTGCTAAGATGATAGCATCATGGTCCATAGCTACGCCTACTGAAAGGCCACAACTGCACATAGAGTATGTCTTTACTCAAACTGTCTAAATAATATAACTCAGGTGTCTTTTATACTTTTATTGTCGTTTAACAAACATACATTTAAACACATGAACTAGCTTATTTAGTTGGTAGTTAGTAGTGGTTCGTTTAGTTACGTTTAGTTACGTTTAGTCACGTTTAGGTAAAAAACCTGTTACAGATGAAACAGAGATACACATAGCATTTGTCAATTACAGGCAGGTTACAACACATGGATAACACATTATTCATTGATTATTAATAGTTTGCATTATGTATCAATAATTACCATTGGTCTAATGTGAGTTGTTGTTCGTCATGTCCATGTGGTTACATGAGGTGTGGATTCTTCTTAGTTGGCTTGAATCTGACTTATTGAAACTGGCGCCAGGCCATTTAAACCCTCTGTTTCCTTAGACCTGCCCTGTGGGCAGGTTCACATCAGCTAACATTCAATTGGCTGCTGGGCACTGTGGCAACAGTCCTTAACCTTACTATTGGTTGAGAGATCAGGAAGTACATTTCCCACTGACATGTGCTAGCCATGTCTGGCATGGGAGAAGCATGCTGGAGGGAGAAGTGGTTGAGGAACTCTTGTTTACACAACTGCTGGCTATTCACCTCTTATCAGAGCTCCCCCGCTATGCTCTGGCCTGTTTCTGACATTCCCTTAGAGGGAGACGGAGGTGTCACATTTCACACCTTCCTGTTAACTTAGCCTGCTTTGGGGTGAAAGGCTCTCCGACCATAGTTATAGTACTAAAATTATTGAAGTTTACACAGTGCATATTTATTAATAGAAACCAAACGCTGATTACCATATCCAGCGGAACAATGAGGCCCCTAGAGGAGCGATATGTGGCTGTATGAGGCCCCTAGAGGAGCGATATGTGGCTGTATGAGGCCTCTAGAGGAGCGATATGTGGCTGTATGAGGCCCCTAGAGGAGCGATATGCGGCTGTATGAGGCCTCTAGAGGAGTGATATGCGGCTGTATGAGGCCCCTAGAGGAGCGATATGTGGCTGTATGAGGCCCCTAGAGGAGCGATATGTGGCTGTATGAGGCCCCTAGAGGAGCGATATGTGGCTGTATGAGGCCCCTAGAGGAGCGATATGTGGCTGTATGAGGCCCCTAGAGGCGGGATCAACGCGAGACTGATGACATATTGAAGCGCTGCCACAGCGCAACGTAAACACAACCTAACAAGACTACAACTCTAATGTAAACACAACCTAACAAGACTACAACTCTAATGTAAACACAACCTAACAAGACTACAACTCTAATGTAAACACAACCTAACTAAAGACTACAACTCGAAATTATTATGGAGATATCAGATGTTTGTCCCGCTGCTTCCGGGTCCCAGATGCAGGCAGGAGGAGGGAACTGGTGAACTCAATACTGCCGCAATCTGGCGAAGTCAGGTTAGGTGTGAATGCAATCCGCAGCAAATAAGGGAAATGAAGCAAACTATGTGGCGGGTGAGGAGCTAAACACAGTTGTAGACGGAGAAGGGATATTAACTTTACGCAGCGCAAAGCTGTTTAGCCGTGGATAGACGTGGTCGAATGAGGAGACTGAAGCCCTCATTGAAATATGAGGACGAGCACATTAATCAATTGCTTAAGGAAACACATAAAAAACACTGCAGTGTACAGAATATTCAGTCCGTCTGTGCAAAACACTGCAGTGTACAGAATATTCAGTCCGTCGTGCACAAACATGGAGTGTTGTCACTGCTGTCACTGTGTGGAGACTTTCTGTCTGCGCTGTGCCTCCACAAAAGAACGGTGTGTGCGTAGCCGCACGCGCACACGCACACGTGTGCACACAAGAGAGAGTCAGAAAGAGAGAAGTCCTTAATTTGACGTCATAACTATTACTCGAAGTATATTTTTTTAAACACCATATATTTCACTGTGTATTTTATGGATTGAACACATTGATATAAGTGTGAACGCAAACGCAGCAAATTAAACATGCAAGAATGATGCAACTTCTCCGCCCGAATTAGAGGTGTGAATGTGAAGTGCTACGGGCTAAGACAGACAGACAGACAGACAGACAGACAGACAGACAGACAGACAGACAGACAGACAGACAGACAGACAGACAGACAGACAGACAGACAGACAGACAGACAGACAGACAGACAGACAGACAGACAGACAGACAGGTTACCTCCCAGGTCTGCGTGAGTCTGCTAACAGCAGGGTTGCTCATCCCCATGATGATCGCAAAGAAGGAGTTCAGGTTCTTAAACTCCCGACAACTACAGATAAATGACAACATAAAACATTAAAAAAGTAGTTAAAGTACGATAGCAGTTCTAACAAACTCTCCAGTTTGTAGGAGTTAAGGTGAGACTTTACAACAACTACAATAACTCTAAGTGAAAAAGGCAATACCATCCGCACACAATATGGTCTTGTCTTTATTTGAACTAAACAATGTTCCACACTGTTGTGACGAAAAGAGAGTTGAGACAGAAGGCAAAGCTCTCTGTCCACCGAGCAATCTTCGTTCCTACTCTCACCTATGGTCCTGAAGTGTTCCTAAATCATGAAGTGTGGGTCATGACCGAAAGAATAAGGTCGCGAATACAAGCGGCCGAAATGAGTTTTCTCCGACGGATGGCTGGCATCTCCCTTAGAGATAGGGTGAGAAGTTCACCTCCCTTAGAGATAGGGTGAGAAGTTCATCTCCCTTAGAGATAGGGTGAGAAGTTCAGTCACACGTGAGAGACTCGGAGTAGAGTTGCTGCTCCTTCGCCTGGAAAGGTGGTTCGGGCATCTGGTTAGGATGCCTCTCGGGTGTCTCCCTAGGGAGGTCCTCGACGCACGTCCCACTGGGGGTCAAACTGGGGGTCAAACTGGGGGTCAAACTGGGGGTCCCACTGGGGGTCAAACTGGGGGTCCTTGGAATTAAATAATATTTTAGAATCACTGCTAGAGCCGTAAAGCTCTTCTCTCATGGAGGTCCCTGGCATTATCTCTTCAAACGGGGGTCCGTGGGCTGATTAGTGTCAACGTGGGGGTCCTATTACTCACTGCGCTGCTATCTGGGGGTCCCTGGGGGTTCCTGGGGGTCCCTGGGGATCCCTGCCATGTGTTACTCACTGCGCTGATATCTGGGGGTCCCTTGGGGTCTCTGGGGGTCCCTGCCATGTGTTACTCACTGCGCTGCTATCTGGGGGTCCCTGGGGGTCCCTGGGGGAGTCCCTGGTGGTCCCTGGGGGAGTCCCTGGGGGTACCTGCCATATGTTACTCACTGCGCTGCTATCTGGGGGTCCCTGGGGGTCCCTGGGGGGGTCCATGTGTTACTCACTGTGCTGCTATCTTGATGAACTTCTTCAGCAGCTGGACTCGTTTGCTCAGCTGGCCACACAGACACACCTCGCTGACCACCCACAGCTGGAGCTCGTTAAACCTCCTTAAGAACAGCTCCAGGTTGGCCCTCGTTCGCCCCAAGCTCTGAGCCCCGAACGTGTGGTAGAGCAGCTCATGCTGAGAGAGAGAGAGAGAGAGAGAGAGACCTTACGTTAACTAGAGAGAGAGAGAGAGAGAGAGAGAGAGAGAGAGAGAGAGAGAGAGAGAGAGAGAGAGAGAGAGAGAGAGAGAGAGAGAGAGAGACCTTACGTTAACTAGAGAGAGAGAGAGAGAGAGAGAGAGAGAGAGACCTTACGTTAACTAGAGAGAGAGTGAGAGAGATTTGATTTTAAAGAGTCCTTTATTGAGCACTGCTGGGTGATACAAACCATTACATACCCTCGACTACAAGTCTAAACTAGGTTCGAGCAAAAGACGCCATCCTTCAAAGAAAACAATCAGAAAGAGAAAAACAGCTCATCATGATCTCCCACTGTGCACAGAACTCCCTCAATTGCCCACTTTACACAGAAACCATCAAGATTGTCCACCATCTTATAATAAGAGTGTTCTACTCTGAGCCGTGCTTTAATAAGTCCAGTCATTATGAGCACCGGGTCCACACAGCCCACCTCCTGAGCACCGGGTCCACACAGCCCACCTCCTGAGCACCGGGTCCACACAGCCCACCTCCTGAGCACCGGGTCCACACAGCCCACCTCCTGAGCACCGGGTCCACACAGCCCACCTCCTGCGCACCGGGTCCATCCTCCTGAGCACCGGGTCCACACAGCCCACTTCCTGAGCACCGGGTCCACACAGCCCACCTCCTGCGCACCGGGTCCACACAGCCCACCTCCTGAGCACCGGGTCCACACAGCCCACCTCCTGAGCACCGGGTCCACACAGCCCACCTCCTGAGCACCGGGTCCACACAGCCCACCTCCTGAGCACCGGGTCCACACAGCCCACCTCCTGAGCACCGGGTCCACACAGCCCACCTCCTGCGCACCGGGTCCACACAGCCCACCTCCTGCGCACCGGGTCCATCCTCCTGAGCACCGGGTCCACACAGCCCACTTCCTGCGCCCGGTTCCTTCGGTTCAGCCAAATGGATAGTTTTGCGGTTGCAGATAATACATTGATTAGTGAATGAACATGTTTTTTTGCCACTGTGTACTTTGGCCCGAAAATAAAAAACTGAGACGAGAACATCTCCCCCAACCCCATAAACCAGCCTCTCAAAAGGTCAAACACTCCTAGCAACCTGGGACACTGGACAAAAAGATGAAAAATTGTTTCTGTCTGGGAACAGAAGAGACAAACCTCCCCGTGATTAGGATCAATGTGTGCCTTGTATCTGTTCGTAGCTATCGCCCCATGTACTATCCTCCACTGGAGGTCAGCCGACCGTTTGTCAACTGGTAGCTTGTACAGGAGTGAGAGAGAGAGAGAGAGAGAGAGAGAGAGACCTTACGTTAACTAGAGAGAGAGAGTGAGAGAGATAGAGAGAGAGAGAGAGAGAGAGAGAGAAGAGAGAGAGAGAGAGAGAGAGAGAGACCTTAGGTTAACTAGAGAGAGAGAGAGAGAGAGACCTTACGTTAACTAGAGAGAGAGAGAGAGATTAGACCTTACGTTAACTAGAGAGAGAGAGAGAGAGAGAGAGAGGAGAGAGAGAGAGAGAGAGAGACCTTACGTTAACAAGAAGAGAGAGAGAGAGAGAGAAGAGAGAGAGAGAGAGAGAGAGAGAGAGAGAGAGAGAGAGAGAGACCTTACGTTAACTAGAGAGAGCGAGTGAGAGAGATAGAGAGAGAGAGAGAGAGAGACCTTAGGTTAACTAGAGAGAGAGAGAGAGAGAGAGAGAGAGAGAGAGAGAGACCTTACGTTAACTAGAGAGAGAGAGTGAGAGAGATATAGAGAGAGAGAGAGAGAGAGAGAGAGAGAGAGAGAGAGAGAGAGAGAGAGAGAGAGACCTTAGGTTAACTAGAGAGAGAGAGAGAGAGAGACCTTACGTTAACTAGAGAGAGAGGGTGAGAGAGATAGAGAGAGAGAGAGAGAGAGAGAGAGAGAGAGAGACCTTAGGTTAACTAGAGAGAGAGAGAGAGAGAGAGAGACCTTACGTTAACTAGAGAGAGAGAGAGAGAGAGAGAGAGAGAGACCTTACGTTAACTAGAGAGAGAGAGAGAGAGAGAGAGAGAGACCTTACGTTAACAAGAGAGAGAGAGTGAGAGAGATAGAGAGAGAGAGAGAGAGAGAGAGAGAGAGAGAGAGAGAGAGAGAGAGAGAGAGAGAGAGAGAGAGAGAGAGAGCGAGAGAGAGACCTTAGGTTAACTAGAGAGAGAGAGAGAGACCTTACGTTAACTAGAGAGAGAGAGAGAGAGAGAGAGAGAGAGAGACCTTACGTTAACTAGAGAGAGAGACAGAGAGAGACAGAGAGAGACAGAGAGAGAGAGAGAGAGAGCTCCCAGTCATAGTCATACAGGGTCATAAGGTCAAAGGTCATAGGTCATTACCTCATGTAGACAGCTGAACAGCTCCCAGTCATACAGGGTCATAGAGGTCATAAGGTTAAAGGTCATTACCTCATGTAGACAGCTGAACAGCTCCCAGTCATACAGGGTCATAGAGGTCATAAGGTTAAAGGTCATTACCTCATGTAGACAGCTGAACAGCTCCCAGTCATACAGGGTCATAGAGGTCATAAGGTTAAAGGTCATTACCTCATGTAGACAGCTGAACAGCTCCCAGTCATACAGGGTCATCTGGTACGCCAGGTCTTTAGAACTCATCAGCTCAAAACTGGACATGGAACCTCCAGAGGGTCCTTCCTGGTCTGGGAGAGGGGTCTGACACACACGCACAGACGCAGGCATGCAGGCACGCATGCAGGCACGCACGCACGCACGCACACACACACACCAATTTAGGCATTTATCAGACGCTCTTAATGCAGAGTGATTTACAGTAAGCAAGAACAACACATGGTGATACATCATTTACTATGTAAATACATATAGTAAATACATATAGTAAATACATATAGTAAATACATATAGTATATACATATAGTAAATACATATATACATAATACATAGTCATCTAGGATAATCAGGAAGCTAAGAACCTAACATCCGTCTAACAGTGGAATATCTACATATATAATGAAATTATGCGTTTACACTATAGAGTGCTCTGTCTACATAAAATATTATCTAAGTTACATAAGTTGAGCCTTTGCATACGCCTGTAAGGTCATCGAGGCTAGGGGAGGGGCTACGGGCTGAGATGGAGTCTGAAGAGGTGGGTTTTCAGACTACGGCGGAAGATTGGGAGTGAGTCTGTAGTTCTGACTGCAATGGGAAGTTCATTCCATAGTTTAGATTGGGAGTGAGTCTGTAGTTCTGACTGCAATGGGAAGTTCATTCCATAGTTTAGATTGGGAGTGAGTCTGTAGTTCTGACTGCAATGGGAAGTTCATTCCATAGTTTAGATTGGGAGTGAGTCTGTAGTTCTGACTGCAATGGGAAGTTCATTCCATAGTTTAGATTGGGAGTGAGTCTGTAGTTCTGACTGTAATGGGAAGTTCATTCCATAGTTTAGATTGGGAGTGAGTCTGTAGTTCTGACTGCAATGGGAAGTTCATTCCATAGTTTAGATTGGAAGTGAGTCTGTAGTTCTGACTGCAATGGGAAGTTCATTCCATAGTTTAGATTGGGAGTGAGTCTGTAGTTCTGACTGTAATGGGAAGTTCATTCCATAGTTTAAATTGGGAGTGAGTCTGTAGTTCTGACTGCAATGGGAAGTTCATTACATAGTTTAGATTGGGAGTGAGTCTGTAGTTCTGACTGTAATGGGAAGTTCATTCCATAGTTTAGATTGGGAGGGAGTCTGTAGTTCTGACTGCAATGGGAAGTTCATTCCATAGTTTAGATTGGGAGTGAGTCTGTAGTTCTGACTGCAATTGGAAGTTCATTCCATAGTTTAGATTGGGAGGGAGTCTGTAGTTCTGACTGCAATGGGAAGTTCATTCCATAGTTTAGATTGGGAGTGAGTCTGTAGTTCTGACTGCAATGGGAAGTTCATTCCATAGTTTAGATTGGGAGTGAGTCTGTAGTTCTGACTGCAATGGGAAGTTCATTCCATAGTTTAGATTGGGAGGGAGTCTGTAGTTCTGACTGTAATGAGATTCGGCACAAACAAGGGACTGAATTAATTTCACTCCTATGCCACCAAAATGTGGAACACACACACACACACACACACACACACACACACACACACACACACACACACACACACACACACACACACACACACACACACACACACACACACACACACACACACACACACACACACACACACACACACACAGGTCTCACCAGGGCGTTCAGCTGATCTCTAGGACAGGCGAACAGACGTCCGTTTACGCCCAGGGCAGAGAAAACTGATACGTCGTTGGGTTTCAGCAGCTGTTTCTCTGTAACCACATTATGATGTCATCAACATACAGCTGTTTCTCTGTAACCACATTATGATGTCATCAACAAACAGCTGTTTCTCTGTAACCACATTATGATGTCATCAACATACAGCTGTTTCTCTGTAACCACATTATGATCTCATCAACATACAGCTGTTTCTCTGTAACCACATTATGATGTCATCAACATACATCTGTTTCTCTGTAACCACATTATGATGTCATCAACATACAGCTGCTTCTCTGTAACGACATTAGGATGTCATCAACATACAGTATACAGTACATCTCTGTTTCTTATTTCAACCGTCTGGGCCTCTAGAGGCTGCTGAGCCAGGCTGACGGTTAGCACCGTCTGGGCCTCTAGAGGCTGCTGTGCCATGCTGACGGTTAGCACCGTCTGGGCCTCTAGAGGCTGCTGTGCCATGCTGACGGTTAGCTCAACCGTCTGGGCCTCTAGAGGCTGCTGAGCCAGGCTGACGGTTAGCTCAACCGTCTGGGCCTCTAGAGGCTGCTGTGCCATGCTGACGGTTAGCACCGTCTGGGCCTCTAGAGGCTGCTGTGCCATGCTGACGGTTAGCTCAACCGTCTGGGCCTCTAGAGGCTGCTGAGCCAGGCTGACGGTTAGCTCAACCGTCTGGGCCTCTAGAGGCTGCTGAGCCAGGCTGACGGTTAGCTCAACCGTCTGGGCCTCTAGAGGCTGCTGTGCCATGCTGACGGTTAGCACCGTCTGGGCCTCTAGAGGCTGCTGTTAGCTCTGTTTCATTAGTATCATTAGTACTTTATTAGTATAATCGTGAAGGAAGTTATTTCTGTCTAATGGCTGCCGTGCTATGTTCTATACCAGACGCAGAATGTGATTGGCCGCTCACCGCCTGCGGAGCTCAGATGGACCAATAGCAGCTGGTCATTGGTGGCCAGCTTCTCGGCCACGGCGCTGGTCACCTCGCGGCCGGTGGCTGCCACGGCCACGCGGACGGTTGAGTAGGTGTGGTCACTGCAGTACACCTTTAAGAGAACTGAGAGAGTAGGTGTGGTCACTGCAGTACACCTTTAAGAGAACTGAGAGAGTAGGTGTGGTCACTGCAGTACACCTTTAAGAGAACTGAGAGAGTAGGTGTGGTCACTGCAGTACACCTTTAAGATAACTGAGAGAGTAGGTGTGGTCACTGCAGTACACCTTTAAGAGAACTGAGAGAGTAGGTGTGGTCACTGCAGTACACCTTTAAGAGAACTGAGAGAGTAGGTGTGGTCACTGCAGTACACCTTTAAGATAACTGCGCACACACGCACATGGATGGAACAATGGGTGGAACAATGGGTGGAACAATGGGTGGAACAATGGGTGGAACAATGGATGGAACAATGGATGGAACAATGGGTGGAACAATGGATGGAACAATGGGTGGAACAATGGATGGAACAATGGGTGGAACAATGGGTGGAACAATGGATGGAACAATGGGTGGAACAATGGGTGGAACAATGGATGGAACAATGGGTGGAACAATGGGTGGAACAATGGGTGGAACAATGGGTGGAACAATGGGTGGAACAATGGATGGAACAATGGGTGGAACAATGGATGGAACAATGGGTGGAACAATGGATGGAACAATGGGTGGAACAATGGGTGGAACAATGGGTGGAACAATGGATGGAACAATGGGTGGAACAATGGATGGAACAATGGGTGGAACAATGGATGGAACAATGGGTGGAACAATGGATGGAACAATGGGTGGAACAATGGATGGAACAATGGGTGGAACAATGGGTGGAACAATAGGTGGAACAATGGGTGGAACAATGGGTGGAACAATGGGTGGAACGATTTCCAGGGGTTTTCATGGATCAAAGTGCCTGTACCCGAGACAGGGTTATTTCCAGGGGGAGGGGTTTACCGTACCCGAGGCGTGGTTATTTCCAGGGGGAGGGGCTAACCGTACCCGAGGCAGGGTTATTTCCAGGGGGAGGGGCTAACCGTACCCAGGGGGAGGGGCTAACCGTACCCAGGGGGAGGGGCTAACCGTACCCGAGGCAGGGTTATTTCCAGGGGGAGGGGCTAACCGTACACAGGGGGAGGGGCTAACCGTACCCAGGGGGAGGGGCTAACCGTACCCAGGGGGAGGGGCTAACCGTACCCAGGGTTATTTCTAGGGGGAGGGGCTAACCGTACCCAGGGGGAGGGGCTAACCGTACACAGGGGGAGGGGCTAACCGTACCCAGGGGGAGGGGCTAACCGTACCCAGGGGGAGGGGCTAACCATACCCAGGGGGAGGGGCTAACCGTACCCAGGGTTATTTCCAGGGGGAGGGGCTAACCGTACCCAGGGGGAGGGGCTAACCGTACCCAGGGGGAGGGGCTAACCGTACCCGAGGCGTGGTTGGCGAAAGAATGAACAAAACGACTTACTATCATCCTGGTTCCTGATTGGCTGTTTCTTCTGCAGTCTCTCCTCTCCGTTGCTGAACTGTCTTATGAGCGTTTTCTGTTACAATTTACATCTCATTAATATTCATGATCTGCACCCAACACCTCATTAATATGCATGATCTGCATCAAACACCTCATTAATATTCATGATCTGCATCCAACATCTCATTAATATTCATATATTATGTAAATTATGATGAAAACAACAGTACCTTCTTCACCGATCTGACTTCTTCTGAACTACAAGAAAACAGAGCATGAACTCAGCGTTAGAGTTTTGTACATAATAATAACAACAACAACAATAATAATAATAATAATACTAATAATAACATACTGTAGTTTAACAACCGTCTCCAGATCCATCACAAAATCCTTCAGAGCTCTGATCATCCTGGAGTCATTAGATACACTTCCATACATCTCCTTATATGGAGAGAGAGAGAGAGAGAGAGAGAGAGGTAGAGAGACATTACACTGCCAAACATCTCCTTATATGGAGAGAGAGAGAGAGAGAGAGAGGTAGAGAGACATTACACTGCCATACATCTCCTTATATGGAGAGAGAGAGAGAGAGAGAGAGAGGTAGAGAGACATTACACTGCCATACATCTCCTTATATGGAGAGAGAGAGAGAGAGAGAGAGAGAGAGAGAGAGAGAGAGAGAGAGAGAGAGAGACATTACACTGCCATACATCTCCTTATATGGAGAGAGAGAGAGAGAGAGAGAGAGAGAGAGAGAGAGAGAGAGAGAGAGAGAGAGGTAGAGGGACATTACACTGCCATACAACTCCTTATATGGAGAGAGAGAGAGGTAGAGAGAGAGGTAGAGGGACATTACACTGCCATACAACTCCTTATATGGCGTGCGTGCGTGCGTGCGTGCGTGCGTGCGTGCGTGCGTGCGTGCGTGCGTGCGTGTGTTACCTCCAGAAAGGCCAGCGCAGCAGGCTCCTCCTCTAACATGTATGTGTGTGTGCGTGCCCAGCGCAGCGTCATGGTCACCACCCTCCTCTTAGTGGACACACAATACTCCATCCTGTCCTGGTCCGAGCCGGGGGGAGGGGCTGAATGGTAGGTTCACCGTGTTAAAGATGCAATACTGACCTCTAGAGGCACCGAGTGGTAGGTTCACCATGTTAAAGACACAATACTGGCCTCTAGAGGCACCGAGTGGTAGGTTCACCATGTTAAAGACACAATACTGACCTCTAGAGGCACCGAGTGGTAGGTTCACCATGTTAAAGACACAATACTGACCTCTAGAGGCACCGAGTGGTAGGTTCACCATGTTAAAGATACAATGCTGGCCTCTAGAGGCACCGAGTGGTAGGTTCACCATGTTAAAGACACAATACTGACCTCTAGAGGCACCGAGTGGTAGGTTCACCATGTTAAAGACACAATACTGACCTCTAGAGGCACCGAGTGGTAGGTTCACCATGTTAAAGACACAATACTGACCTCTAGAGGCACCGAGTGGTAGGTTCACCATGTTAAAGACACAATACTGACCTCTAGAGGCACGAGTGGTAGGTTCACCATTTTAAAGATACAATACTGACCTCTAGAGGCACCGAGTGGTAGGTTCACCATGTTAAAGATACAATACTGACCTCTAGAGGCACCGAGTGGTAGGTTCACCATGTTAAAGACACAATACTGGCCTCTAGAGGCACCGAGTGGTAGGTTCACCATGTTAAAGATACAATACTGACCTCTAGAGGCACCGAGTGGTAGGTTCACCATGTTAAAGACACAATACTGGCCTCTAGAGGCACCGAGTGGTAGGTTCACCATGTTAAAGACACAATACTGGCCTCTAGAGGCACCGAGTGGTAGGTTCACCATGTTAAAGACACAATACTGACCTCTAGAGGCACCGAGTGGTAGGTTCACCATGTTAAAGATACAATGCTGGCCTCTAGAGGCACCGAGTGGTAGGTTCACCATGTTAAAGACACAATACTGGCCTCTAGAGGCACCGAGTGGTAGGTTCACCATGTTAAAGATACAATGCTGGCCTCTAGAGGCACCGAGTGGTAGGTTCACCATGTTAAAGATACAATACTGGCCTCTAGAGGCACCGAGTGGTAGGTTCACCATGTTAAAGATACAATGCTGGCCTCTAGAGGCACCGAGTGGTAGGTTCACCATGTTAAAGACACAATACTGGCCTCTAGACAATTTACAATTTACAATTTAGGCATTTAGCAGACGCTCTTAATCCAGAGCGACTTACAATAGGCAAGAACAAAAAGCATGGGAATACATCACATATGTAACAAAATGCATTTATCGCGAAACATGCGTAAGCTAAGACCGTGACTAGAACATATCTATATAATGACACTATACATATAAACTATAACTAGAACATATCTATATAATGACACTATACATATAAACTACACATATGTGCTATACTATGCTGTACATATATACTATGAAGTGCTATGACTACATACAATGCACTTATTGTGCTGTCTACATGACATGCTATAAGTCTGTTTCAAATGCTATATAAGTCTAAGAAGTGCTGTCTAAGGGGGTAGGGTAAGTGCTATGGGCCATGATGGAGTCTGAAAAGGTGGGTTTTCAGACTACGGCGGAAGATCGGGAGTGATGCTGCAGTTCTGATTGCAACGGGAAGTGCATTCCACAGTTTTGGGGCCAGAAGGGAGAAGAGTTTGGGACGTGTGGAGCGTTGTCCCGGCGTTTTTAGTGAGGGTACTTCCAGCTTCCCTGCGTTGGCTGATCTGAGTGCGCGGGAGGGTTTGTAGGGTTCAATCATGCTGGCAAGATATGGGGGAGCCATACCTTTGGTTGCTTTAAATGCCAACATCAGAGTTTTGTATTCTGTGCGGGCAGCGACCGGGAGCTAGAGGGACCGAGTGGTAGGTTCACCATGTTAAAGACACAATACTGGCCTCTAGAGGCACCGAGTGGTAGGTTCACCATGTTAAAGACACAATACTGGCCTCTAGAGGCACCGAGTGGTAGGTTCACCATGTTAAAGATACCTTCGGCCTGGTGGAGACTAACATACTCTCTCTAAATAGCCTTGCCGAGCCATGAGGCCCATAGGGGCAGGAGCCTATCTCCTGTTTCTGTAGCGTGAGGCAGCTTGATGTACAAGTAGTACACCCCCTGGACATGACGCTAGTATGTCGCAGGGACTTACCCCCAATCCAACCCTTGATGCTGAGTGTCAAGCAGGGAGGCATTGGGTCCCATTTTTAGAGTCTTTGGTATGACACGGCCGGGGATCGAACCCCAACCTCCCAGTCTCAGGGCGGACACTCTAACCACAAGGCCACTGAGCTGGTTACTCTCTGAGCTGGATACTCTCTCTCCATGCCTTCAACTGGTGGAGACTAACATACTCTCTCTCCATGCCTTCAGCTGGTGGAGACTAACATACTCTCTCTCCATGCCTTCAGCTGGTGGAGACTAACATACTCTCTCTCCATGCCTTCAACTGGTGGAGACTAACATACTCTCTCTCCATGCCTTCAACTGGTGGAGACTAACATACTCTCTCTCCATGCCTTCAGCTGGTGGAGACTAACATACTCTCTCTCCATGCTTTCAACTGGTGGAGACTAACATACTCTCTCTCCATGCTTTCAGCTGGTGGAGACTAACATACTCTCTCTCCATGCCTTCAACTGGTGGAGACTAACATACTCTCTCTCCATGCCTTCAACTGGTGGAGACTAACATACTCTCTCTCCATGCCTTCAGCTGGTGGAGACTAACATACTCTCTCTCCATGCCTTCAACTGGTGGAGACTAACATACTCTCTCTCCATGCCTTCAACTGGTGGAGACTAACATACTCTCTCTCCATGCCTTCAACTGGTGGAGACTAACATACTCTCTCTCCATGCCTTCAGCTGGTGGAGACTAACATACTCTCTCTCCATGCCTTCAACTGGTGGAGACTAACATACTCTCTCTCCATGCCTTCAACTGGTGGAGACTAACATACTCTCTCTCCATGCTTTCAACTGGTGGAGACTAACATACTCTCTCTCCATGCCTTCAACTGGTGGAGACTAACATACTCTCTCTCCATGCCTTCAGCTGGTGGAGACTAACATACTCTCTCTCCATGCCTTCAACTGGTGGAGACTAACATACTCTCTCTCCATGCTTTCAACTGGTGGAGACTAACATACTCTCTCTCCATGCCTTCAACTGGTGGAGACTAACATACTCTCTCTCCATGCCTTCAGCTGGTGGAGACTAACATACTCTCTCTCCATGCTTTCAACTGGTGGAGACTAACATACTCTCTCTCCATGCCTTCAGCTGGTGGAGACTAACATACTCTCTCTCCATGCCTTCAGCTGGTGGAGACTAACATACTCTCTCTCCATGCCTTCAGCTGGTGGAGACTAACATACTCTCTCTCCATGCTTTCAGCTGGTGGAGACTAACATACTCTCTCTCCATGCTTTCAGCTGGTGGAGACTAACATACTCTCTCTCCATGCCTTCAGCTGGTGGAGACTCAGGCCAACATGCTAGCTGCTAACAACCATCTTAAAGTTAAAGGTACAACATTCTGCCATGTACACTCTTAGAGTTATGGTAGTACACTCGTAGAGTTAAGGAAATATTGTGCCATATAAGGACATAAAGGATATTGTTACATAATGTCCATATAAGGACATAAAGGATATTGTGACATCAGCAGAGGACACAGTTGGCTGTTTGGCATGAAGACACAGTGCATGAGGACGAAGTCATCCACCGCCGGGTCTGTAAGACAGACAGACAGACAGACAGACAGACAGACAGACAGACAGACAGACAGACAGACAGACAGACAGACAGACAGACAGACAGAAAAAGAGAGTGGAAGTTTCAGAAATGAATCTCCATCTTCAGACTCCATCCATGAATAGAACTATTCAATCGTCCACACATCTATTAACTTAAATATGTGAATTCATCCATGAATCTATGAATGTATTCATAAATCTATGAATGAATCCATGAATCCATTCATCTGTGCACATACCAATCCGACTTCATGGTTCATCTGTGATGTGTGTCCTATAAATTAACAATTTGAGCGCCACCGCATGGCCGTAGAGGGTAGTTCCTTATCCATTATAATGATGGATAGTAGGAAAGCCCTCGTTAATTGACTGCTCTCTGAGGAGCAGTGTTTTATCTCTGCTCTCTGTTCATGACAGTAAAAACACTAAAGTCACTAAAAGAGGCTCCTCTCCTCTTGTGATTCAACCATAAGTGTAGCAGCTCTACTCATTTCCAGAGGCCCTAGTCCTCTATTTCAATGGGGTCAGGATAACGAGGCCTTTTCATGGAGGGGTCAGGAACAACAAGGCCTTTTCATGGAGGGGTCAGGACAACGAGGCCTTTTCATGGAGGGGTCGGGACAACGAGACCTTTTCGTGGAGGGGTCAGGACAACGATGCCTTTTCATGGAGGGGTCAGGACAACGATGCCTTTTCGTGGAGGGGTCAGGACAACGAGGCCTTTTCATGGAGGGGTCAGGATAACGAGGCCTTTTCATGGAGGGGTCGGAACAACGAGGCCTTTTCATGGAGGGGTCAGGATAACGAGGCCTTTTCATGGAGGGGTCAGGATAACGAGGCCTTTTCATGGAGGGGTCAGGATAACGAGGCCTTTTCATGGAGGGGTCAGGATAACGAGGCCTTTTCATGGAGGGGTCAGGAACAACGAGGCCTTTTCATGGAGGGGTCAGGATAACGAGGCCTTTTCATGGAGGGGTCAGGATAACGAGGCCTTTTCATGGAGGGGTCAGGATAACGAGGCCTTTTCATGGAGGGGTCAGGATAACGAGGCCTTTTCATGGAGGGGTCAGGATAACGAGGCCTTTTCATGGAGGGGTCAGGATAACGAGGCCTTTTCGTGGAGGGGTCAGGATAACGAGGCCTTTTCATGGAGGGGTCAGGAACAACGAGGCCTTTTCATGGAGGGGTCAGGAACAACGAGACCTTTTCATGGAGGGGTCAGGAACAACGAGGCCTTTTCATGGAGGGGTCGGAACAACGAGGCCTTTTCATGGGGGGGTCAGGAACAACGAGGCCTTTTCGTGGAGGGGTCAGGAACAACGAGACCTTTTCATGGAGGGGTCAGGAACAACGAGGCCTTTTCATGGAGGGGTCAGGAACAACGAGGCCTTTTCATGGAGGGGTCAGGAACAACGAGGCCTTTTCATGGAGGGGTCAGGAACAACGAGGCCTTTTCATGGAGGGGTCAGGAAGACGAGGCCTTTTCATGGAGGGGTCAGGATAACGAGGCCTTTTCGTGGGGGGGTCAGGATAACGAGGCCTTTTCATGGAGGGGTCAGGATAACGAGGCCTTTTCATGGAGGGGTCAGGATAACGAGGCCTTTTCATGGAGGGGTCAGGATAACGAGGCCTTTTCATGGAGGGGTCAGGATAACGAGGCCTTTTCGTGGAGGGGTCAGGATAACGAGGCCTTTTCGTGGAGGGGTCAGGATAACGAGGCCTTTTCGTGGAGGGGTCAGGATAACGAGGCCTTTTCATGGAGGGGTCAGGATAACGAGGCCTTTTCGTGGAGGGGTCAGGATAACGAGGCCTTTTCGTGGAGGGGTCAGGATAACGAGGCCTTTTCATGGAGGGGTCAGGATAACGAGGCCTTTTCGTGGAGGGGTCAGGATAACGAGGCCTTTTCGTGGAGGGGTCAGGATAACGAGGCCTTTTCATGGAGGGGTCAGGATAACGAGGCCTTTTCATGGAGGGGTCAGGAACAACGAGGCCTTTTCGTGGAGGGGTCAGGAACAACGAGACCTTTTCATGGAGGGGTCAGGATAACGAGGCCTTTTCATGGAGGGGTCAGGAACAACGAGGCCTTTTCGTGGAGGGGTCAGGAACAACGAGGCCTTTTCATGGAGGGGTCAGGAACAACGAGGCCTTTTCATGGAGGGGTCAGGAACAACGAGGCCTTTTCATGGAGGGGTCAGGAACAACGAGGCCTTTTCATGGAGGGGTCAGAACAACGAGGCCTTTTCATGGAGGGGTCAGAACAACGAGGCCTTTTCATGGAGGGGTCAGGAACAACGAGGCCTTTTCGTGGGGGGGTCAGGATAACGAGGCCTTTTCGTGGGGGGGTCAGGATAACGAGGCCTTTTCATGGAGGGGTCAGGATAACGAGGCCTTTTCATGGAGGGGTCAGGGACAACGAGGCCTTTTCATGGAGGGGTCGGAACAACGAGGCCTTTTCATGGAGGGGTCAGGGACAACGAGGCCTTTTCATGGAGGGGTCGGAACAACAAGGCCTTTTCATGGAGGGGTCAGGGACAACGAGGCCTTTTCGTGGAGGGGTCAGGAACAACGAGGCCTTTTCGTGGAGGGGTCAGGAACAACGAGACCTTTTCATGGAGGGGTCAGGATAACGAGGCCTTTTCATGGAGGGGTCAGGAACAACGAGGCCTTTTCGTGGAGGGGTCAGGAACAACGAGGCCTTTTCATGGAGGGGTCAGGAACAACGAGGCCTTTTCATGGAGGGGTCAGGAACAACGAGACCTTTTCATGGAGGGGTCAGGAACAACGAGGCCTTTTCATGGAGGGGTCGGAACAACAAGACCTTTTCATGGAGGGGTCAGGAACAACAAGACCTTTTCATGGAGGGGTCAGGAACAACGAGGCCTTTTCATGGAGGGGTCAGGATAACGAGGCCTTTTCATGGAGGGGTCAGGATAACGAGGCCTTTTCATGGAGGGGTCAGGATAACGAGGCCTTTTCATGGAGGGGTCAGGATAACGAGGCCTTTTCGTGGAGGGGTCAGGAACAACGAGGCCTTTTCATGGAGGGGTCAGGAACAACGAGGCCTTTTCATGGAGGGGTCAGGAACAACGAGGCCTTTTCATGGGGGGGTCAGGAACAACGAGACCTTTTCGTGGGGGGGTCAGGAACAACGAGGCCTTTTCATGGAGGGGTCAGGAAGACGAGGCCTTTTCATGGAGGGGTCAGGATAACGAGGCCTTTTCGTGGGGGGGTCAGGATAACGAGGCCTTTTCATGGAGGGGTCAGGATAACGAGGCCTTTTCATGGAGGGGTCAGGATAACGAGGCCTTTTCATGGAGGGGTCAGGATAACGAGGCCTTTTCATGGAGGGGTCAGGATAACGAGGCCTTTTCGTGGAGGGGTCAGGATAACGAGGCCTTTTCGTGGAGGGGTCAGGATAACGAGGCCTTTTCGTGGAGGGGTCAGGATAACGAGGCCTTTTCATGGAGGGGTCAGGATAACGAGGCCTTTTCGTGGAGGGGTCAGGATAACGAGGCCTTTTCGTGGAGGGGTCAGGATAACGAGGCCTTTTCATGGAGGGGTCAGGATAACGAGGCCTTTTCGTGGAGGGGTCAGGATAACGAGGCCTTTTCGTGGAGGGGTCAGGATAACGAGGCCTTTTCATGGAGGGGTCAGGATAACGAGGCCTTTTCATGGAGGGGTCAGGAACAACGAGGCCTTTTCGTGGAGGGGTCAGGAACAACGAGACCTTTTCATGGAGGGGTCAGGATAACGAGGCCTTTTCATGGAGGGGTCAGGAACAACGAGGCCTTTTCGTGGAGGGGTCAGGAACAACGAGGCCTTTTCATGGAGGGGTCAGGAACAACGAGGCCTTTTCATGGAGGGGTCAGGAACAACGAGGCCTTTTCATGGAGGGGTCAGGAACAACGAGGCCTTTTCATGGAGGGGTCAGAACAACGAGGCCTTTTCATGGAGGGGTCAGAACAACGAGGCCTTTTCATGGAGGGGTCAGGAACAACGAGGCCTTTTCGTGGGGGGGTCAGGATAACGAGGCCTTTTCGTGGGGGGGTCAGGATAACGAGGCCTTTTCATGGAGGGGTCAGGATAACGAGGCCTTTTCATGGAGGGGTCAGGGACAACGAGGCCTTTTCATGGAGGGGTCGGAACAACGAGGCCTTTTCATGGAGGGGTCAGGGACAACGAGGCCTTTTCATGGAGGGGTCGGAACAACAAGGCCTTTTCATGGAGGGGTCAGGGACAACGAGGCCTTTTCGTGGAGGGGTCAGGAACAACGAGGCCTTTTCGTGGAGGGGTCAGGAACAACGAGACCTTTTCATGGAGGGGTCAGGATAACGAGGCCTTTTCATGGAGGGGTCAGGAACAACGAGGCCTTTTCGTGGAGGGGTCAGGAACAACGAGGCCTTTTCATGGAGGGGTCAGGAACAACGAGGCCTTTTCATGGAGGGGTCAGGAACAACGAGACCTTTTCATGGAGGGGTCAGGAACAACGAGGCCTTTTCATGGAGGGGTCGGAACAACAAGACCTTTTCATGGAGGGGTCAGGAACAACAAGACCTTTTCATGGAGGGGTCAGGAACAACGAGGCCTTTTCATGGAGGGGTCAGGATAACGAGGCCTTTTCATGGAGGGGTCAGGATAACGAGGCCTTTTCATGGAGGGGTCAGGATAACGAGGCCTTTTCATGGAGGGGTCAGGATAACGAGGCCTTTTCGTGGAGGGGTCAGGAACAACGAGGCCTTTTCATGGAGGGGTCAGGAACAACGAGGCCTTTTCATGGAGGGGTCAGGAACAACGAGGCCTTTTCATGGAGGGGTCAGGAACAACGAGGCCTTTTCGTGGGGGGTCAGGAACAACGAGACCTTTTCATGGAGGGGTCAGGATAACGAGGCCTTTTCATGGAGGGGTCAGGATAACGAGGCCTTTTCATGGAGGGGTCAGGAACAACGAGACCTTTTCATGGAGGGGTCAGGAACAACGAGACCTTTTCATGGAGGGGTCAGGAACAACGAGACCTTTTCATGGAGGGGTCAGGAACAACGAGGCCTTTTCATGGAGGGGTCAGGAACAACGAGGCCTTTTCATGGAGGGGTCAGGAACAACGAGACCTTTTCATGGAGGGGTCAGGAACAACGAGGCCTTTTCATGGAGGGGTCGGAACAACGAGACCTTTTCATGGAGGGGTCAGGAACAACGAGACCTTTTCATGGAGGGGTCAGGGATAACGAGGCCTTTTCATGGAGGGGTCAGGGACAACGAGGCCTTTTCATGGAGGGGTCAGGATGACGAGGCCTTTTCATGGGGGGGTCAGGAACAACGAGGCCTTTTCATGGAGGGGTCGGAACAACGAGGCCTTTTCGTGGAGGGGTCAGGAACAACGAGGCCTTTTCGTGGAGGGGTCAGGACAACGAGGCCTTTTCATGGAGGGGTCAGGAACAACGAGACCTTTTCGTGGAGGGGTCAGGAACAACGAGGCCTTTTCATGGAGGGGTCAGGATAACGAGGCCTTTTCGTGGAGGGGTCAGGAACAACGAGGCCTTTTCATGGAGGGGTCAGGAACAACGAGACCTTTTCATGGGGGGGTCAGGAACAACGAGGCCTTTTCGTGGAGGGGTCAGGAACAACGAGGCCTTTTCGTGGGGGGGTCAGGATAACGAGGCCTTTTCATGGAGGGGTCAGGACAACGAGGCCTTTTCATGGAGGGGTCAGGACAACGAGACCTTTTCATGGAGGGGTCAGGATGACTGTTATTCGTCTATAGTGCTCATTGTTGATTTTCAGCTCAACCGTTTCATTGATAAAGTTCACTAATTATAATAAGTTAAGTACATTAACTGACAGAGAATTCGACAGTTGGACAACAGATCATGTTACCTGGTGTTACACTGTGGTGTGTGTCCTATTAAATAATGTTACCTGGTGTTACACTGTGGTGTGTGTCCTATTAAATAATGTTACCTGGTGTTACACTGTGGTGTGTGTCCTATAGAATAACGTTACCTGGTGTTGCACTGTGATGTGTATCCTATAGAATAACTTTACCTGGTTCGCTGTGATGTGTGTCCATTCTCATGGTCTCCAGGAAGTGCTCCAGGATCTTCTCAGGTGTTCCTGAGATCACAGTGTACCTGAGAGACGTCACAGTGTCAGTGATGTCACAGTGATGTCACAGTGTCACAGTGATGTCACAGTGCCAGAACGTCGTTTTTTGCCACTCAGTAGACGTTCCTGCATAACGTCTGGGCGTGCGTACGTGCGTGCGTGTTACTTTATGCTCCCCAGGGTGGAGGTTCTAGGGGCTAGGGGTTAGGGGTTACATACTTGAAGCTCCCCAGGGTGGAGGTTCTAGGGGCTAGGGGTTAGGGGTTAGGGGTTCTAGGGGTTAGGGGTTAGGGGTTCCATACTTGATGCTCCCCAGGGTGGAGGTTCTAGGGGTTAGGGGTTCCATACTTGATGCTCCCCAGGGTGGAGGTTCTAGGGGTTAGGGGTTCCATACTTGATGCTCCCCAGGGTGGAGGTTCTAGGGGTTAGGGGTTCCATACTTGATGCTCCCCAGGGTGGAGGTTCTAGGGGTTAGGGGCTAGGGATTAGGGGTTCCATACTTGATGCTCCCCAGGGTGGAGGTTCTAGGGTTTAGGGGTTCCATACTTGATGCTCCCCAGGGTGGAGGTTCTAGGGGTTAGGGGCTAGGGGTTAGGGTTAGGGGGTACATACTTGATGCTCCCCAGGGTGGAGGTTCTAGGGGTTAGGGGCTAGGGGTTAGGGGTTTCATACCTGATGCTCCCCAGGGTGGAGGTTCTAGGGGTTAGGGGGTACATACTTGATGCTCCCCAGGGTGGCGGTTCTAGGGGTTAGGGGCTAGGGGCTAGGGATTAGGGGTTAGGGGTTCCATACTTGATGCTCCCCAGGGTGGAGGTTCTAGGGGCTAGGGGTTAGGGGTTACATACTTGAAGCTCCCCAGGGTGGAGGTTCTAGGGGCTAGGGGCTAGGGGTTAGGGGTTAGGGGTTCTAGGGGTTAGGGGTTCCATACTTGATGCTCCCCAGGGTGGAGGTTCTAGGGGTTAGGGGTTCCATACTTGATGCTCCCCAGGGTGGAGGTTCTAGGGGCTAGGGGTTAGGGGTTAGGGGTTACATACTTGAAGCTCCCCAGGGTGGAGGTTCTAGGGGCTAGGGGCTAGGGGTTAGGGGTTCCATACTTGATGCTCCCCAGGATGGAGGTTCTAGGGGTTAGGGGTTCCATTCTTGATGCTCCCCAGGGTGGAGGTTCTAGGGGTTAGGGGTTCCATACTTGATGCTCCCGAGGGTGGAGGGTCTAGGGGCTAGGGGTTAGGGGTTCCATACTTGATGCTCCCCAGGGTGGAGGTTCTAGGGGTTAGGGGATAGGGGCTAGGGATTAGGGGTTAGGGGTTCCATACTTGATGCTCCCCAGGGTGGAGGTTCTAGGGGTTAGGGGTTAGGGGTTAGGGGTTCCATACTTGATGCTCCCCAGGGTGGAGGTTCTAGGGGTTAGGGGCTAGGGGTTAGGGGTTAGGGGGTACATACTTGATGCTCCCCAGGGTGGAGGTTCTAGGGGTTAGGGGGTACATACTTGATGCTCCCCAGGGTGGCGGTTCTAGGGGTTAGGGGCTAGGGATTAGGGGTTCCATACTTGATGCTCCCCAGGGTGGAGGTTCTAGGGGTTAGGGGTTAGGGGTTCCATACTTGATGCTCCCCAGGGTGGAGGTTCTAGGGGCTAGGGGTTAGGGGTTCCATACTTGATGCTCCCCAGGGTGGAGGTTCTAGGGGCTAGGGGTTAGGGGTTAGGGGGTACATACTTGATGCTCCCCAGGGTGGAGGTTCTAGGGGCTAGGGGGTACATACTTGATGCTCCCCAGGGTGGAGGTTCTAGGGCTCTTCTCCAACACCAGAACAGGTTGTTCATGTTCTCTGAGACGCACCGTGTTGGCCTCCACGTCCTGTTGTACAAATATATCACAGTATAAATACTACAGTATAAATACTACACAGTATAAATACTACACAGTATAAATACTACAGTATAAATACTACACAGTATAAATACCACAGTATAAATACTACAGTATAAATACTACACAGTATAAATACTACAGTATAAATACCACAGTATAAATACTACAGTATAAATACTACACAGTATAAATACTACAGTATAAATACTACAGTATAAATACTACACAGTACAAATACATCACAGTATAAATACATCACATTATAAATACTACAGTATAAATACTACACAGTACAAATACATCACAGTATAAATACTACACAGTAAAAATACTACACAGTAAAAATACATCACAGTATAAATACATCACAGTATAAATACTACACAGTACAAATACATCACAGTATAAATACATCACATTATAAATACTACAGTATAAATACTACAGTATAAATACTACACAGTACAAATACATCACAGTATAAATACTACAGTATAAATACTACAGTATAAATACTACACAGTACAAATACATCACAGTATAAATACTACAGTATAAATACTACACAGTACAAATACATCACAGTATAAATACTACACATAAATACTACAGTATAAATACTACAGTATAAATACTACAGTATAAATACATCACAGTATAAATGCATCACAGTACAAAATAATAAAGTATAAATACTACCACAGTATAAATACTACAGTATAAATACTACAGTATAAATACTACACAGTATAAATACTACAGTATAAATACTACAGTATAAATACTACAGTATAAATACTACACAGTATAAATAATACAGTATAAATACTACAGTATAAATACTACAGTATAAATACTACACAGTATAAATACTACACAGCTTGTGGACTACAAACCATGTGACTTCCATTGTAAATGCATTGGGGCGGCCATGACACTCACAACATCCATACAACAAGCATGCATCAATGTTGTATGCTAGATCGAAAGGTGTGAGTGAGGCCTAATTCCCTACAGATAGATTACCCTGAGTATCCTGTAGAAGTAATCATATTACCCTGCGTATCCTGTAGAAGTAATCAGATTACCCTGAGTATCCTGTAAGAAGTAATCAGATTACCCTGAGTATCCTGTTGAAGTCGTCCTTGTCGACTCGTAGGAAGTGACAGTTGTCTTCTCTGAGGACGATGGAGGCAGCGCGAGGAGAGTCTGTCACCAACGCTAGCTTCCCGAAATCATCGCCTTCATGGAGGGTACACACCACCCCCTGACACGCACGCACGCACGCACGCACGCACGCACGCACGCACACACGCACACACGCAGACACACATCATTTAGTTTTGTATTTAATTGTACAACATCTGAAAATGTTGTGCGTCAGGAGCGGCCAAAACAAGACATGTGTTGTTGCAGTGTGTCCTAAATAATACACATCACGACATGTTGTGAGCTTGTTGATTGGATGAAATTGGTATCCCGACATGAAAAAAGTATTTTCTGTCTAATAAAGAACTGTGTTAAAGTTAACTGTCTTACAACGTCTTCAGACTAGGCCTTGACCCTTGACCCTAACCCTAACTAGGCCTTGCAAAGGAGTGCATGTCTCGCTTATATTGAAAAAAAGTGGTGGAAACTAAGTACTTTTACTTAAGTACTGTACTTATTACAATGTTGAGGTATTTGTACTTTACTTCTACTCCACTACATCTCAGAGCCAACATTTGGACTTTTACTTCACTACAATTATTTGAAAACTTTAGTTACTAGTTACTAACATTTAAACTTTAGTTACTAGTTACTAACATTTAAACTTTAGTTACTAGTTACTAACATTTAAACTTTAGTTACTAGTTACTAACATTTAAACTTTAGTTACTAGTTACTAACATTTAAACTTTAGTTACTAGTTACTAACATTTAAACTGTAGTTACTAGTTACTAACATTTAAACTTTAGTTACTAGTTACTAACATTTAAACTTTAGTTACTAGTTACTTACATTTAAACTTTAGTTACTAGTTACTTACATTTAAACTTTAGTTACTACTTACTAACATTTAAACTTTAGTTACTAGTTACTTACATTTAAACTTTAGTTACTAGTTACTTACATTTAAACTTTAGTTACTAGTTACTTACATTTAAACTTTAGTTACTAGTTACTTACATTTAAACTTTAGTTACTAACATTTAAACTTTAGTTACTAATTACTTACATTTAAACTTTAGTTACTAATTACTTACATTTAAACTTTAGTTACTACTTACTAACATTTAAACTTTAGTTACTAGTTACTTACATTTAAACTTTAGTTACTAGTTACTAACATTTAAACTTTAGTTACTAGTTACTTACATTTAAACTTTAGTTACTAGTTACTAACATTTAAACTTTAGTTACTAGTTACTAACATTTAAACTTTAGTTACTAGTTACTTACATTTAAACTTTAGTTACTAGTTACTTACATTTAAACTTTAGTTACTACTTACTAACATTTAAACTTTAGTTACTAGTTACTAACATTTAAACTTTAGTTACTAGTTACTTACATTTAAACTTTAGTTACTAGTTACTTACATTTAAACTTTAGTTACTAGTTACTTACATTTAAACTTTAGTTACTAGTTACTAACATTTAAACTTTAGTTACTAGTTACTAACATTTAAACTTTAGTTACTAGTTACTAACATTTAAACTTTAGTTACTAGTTACTAACATTTAAACTTTAGTTACTAGTTACTAACATTTAAACTTTAGTTACTACTTACTAACATTTAAACTTTAGTTACTAGTTACTAACATTTAAACTTTAGTTACTAGTTACTAACATTTAAACTTTAGTTACTAGTTACTAACATTTAAACTTTAGTTACTAGTTACTAACATTTTAACTTTAGTTACTAGTTACTAACATTTAAACTTTAGTTACTAGTTACTTACATTTAAACTTTAGTTACTAGTTACTAACATTTAAACTTTAGTTACTAACATTTAAACTTTAGTTACTAGTTACTAACATTTAAACTTTAGTTACTAGTTACTAACATTTAAACTTTAGTTACTAGTTACTAACATTTAAACTTTAGTTACTAGTTACTTACATGTAAACTTTAGTTACTAGTTACTAACATTTAAACTTTAGTTACTAGTTACTTACATTTAAACTTTAGTTACTACTTACTAACATTTAAACTTTAGTTACTACTTACTAACATTTAAACTTTAGTTACTAGTTACTTACATGTAAACTTTAGTTACTAGTTACTAACATTTAAACTTTAGTTACTAGTTACTAACATTTAAACTTTAGTTACTAGTTACTAACATTTAAACTTTAGTTACTAGTTACTAACATTTAAACTTTAGTTACTAGTTACTAACATTTAAACTTTAGTTACTAGTTACTAACATTTAAACTTTAGTTACTAGTTACTAACATTTAAACTTTAGTTACTAGTTACTAACATTTAAACTTTAGTTACTAGTTACTTACATTTAAACTTTAGTTACTACTTACTAACATTTAAACTTTAGTTACTACTTACTAACATTTAAACTTTAGTTACTAGTTACTTACATGTAAACTTGAGTTACTAGTTACTAACATTTAAACTTTAGTTACTAGTTACTTACATTTAAACTTTAGTTACTAGTTACTAACATTTAAACTTTAGTTACTAGTTACTAACATTTAAACTTTAGTTACTAGTTACTTACATTTAAACTTTAGTTACTAGTTACTTACATTTAAACTTTAGTTACTACTTACTAACATTTAAACTTTAGTTACTAGTTACTAACATTTAAACTTTAGTTACTAGTTACTTACATTTAAACTTTAGTTACTAGTTACTTACATTTAAACTTTAGTTACTAGTTACTTACATTTAAACTTTAGTTACTAGTTACTAACATTTAAACTTTAGTTACTAGTTACTAACATTTAAACTTTAGTTACTAGTTACTAACATTTAAACTTTAGTTACTAGTTACTAACATTTAAACTTTAGTTACTAGTTACTTACATTTAAACTTTAGTTACTAGTTACTTACATTTAAACTTTAGTTACTAGTTACTAACATTTAAACTTTAGTTACTAGTTACTTACATTTAAACTTTAGTTACTAGTTACTTACATTTAAACTTTAGTTACTACTTACTAACATTTAAACTTTAGTTACTAGTTACTTACATTTAAACTTTAGTTACTAACATTTAAACTTTAGTTACTAACATTTAAACTTTAGTTACTAGTTACTAACATTTAAACTTTAGTTACTAGTTACTAACATTTAAACTTTAGTTACTAGTTACTTACATTTAAACTTTAGTTACTAGTTACTAACATTTAAACTTTAGTTACTAGTTACTTACATTTAAACTTTAGTTACTAGTTACTTACATTTAAACTTTAGTTACTACTTACTAACATTTAAACTTTAGTTACTAGTTACTTACATTTAAACTTTAGTTACTAACATTTAAACTTTAGTTACTAACATTTAAACTTTAGTTACTAGTTACTTACATTTAAACTTTAGTTACTAGTTACTTACATTTAAACTTTAGTTACTAGTTACTAACATTTAAACTTTAGTTACTAGTTACTAACATTTAAACTTTAGTTACTAGTTACTAACATTTAAACTTTAGTTACTAGTTACTTACATTTAAACTTTAGTTACTAGTTACTAACATTTAAACTTTAGTTACTAGTTACTAACATTTAAACTTTAGTTACTAGTTACTTACATTTAAACTTTAGTTACTAGTTACTTTCATTTAAACTTTAGTTACTAGTTACTAACATTTCAACTTTAGTTACTAACATTTAAACTTTAGTTACTAGTTACTAACATTTCAACTTTAGTTACTAACATTTAAACTTTAGTTACTAGTTACTAACATTTAAACTTTAGTTACTAGTTACTTACATTTAAACTTTAGTTACTAGTTACTAACATTTAAACTTTAGTTACTAGTTACTTACATTTAAACTTTAGTTACTAGTTACTAACATTTAAACTTTAGTTACTAGTTACTTACATTTAAACTTTAGTTACTAGTTACTAACATTTAAACTTTAGTTACTAGTTACTAACATTTAAACTTTAGTTACTAGTTACTTACATTTAAACTTTAGTTACTAGTTACTAACATTTAAACTTTAGTTACTAGTTACTAACATTTAAACTTTAGTTACTAGTTACTAACATTTAAACTTTAGTTACTAGTTACTAACATTTAAACTTTAGTTACTAGTTACTAACATTTAAACTTTAGTTACTACTTACTAACATTTAAACTTTAGTTACTAGTTACTAACATTTAAACTTTAGTTACTAGTTACTAACATTTAAACTTTAGTTACTAGTTACTAACATTTAAACTTTAGTTACTAGTTACTAACATTTAAACTTTAGTTACTAGTTACTAACATTTTAACTTTAGTTACTAGTTACTAACATTTAAACTTTAGTTACTAGTTACTTACATTTAAACTTTAGTTACTAGTTACTAACATTTAAACTTTAGTTACTAACATTTAAACTTTAGTTACTAGTTACTAACATTTAAACTTTAGTTACTAGTTACTAACATTTAAACTTTAGTTACTAGTTACTAACATTTAAACTTTAGTTACTAGTTACTTACATGTAAACTTTAGTTACTAGTTACTAACATTTAAACTTTAGTTACTAGTTACTTACATTTAAACTTTAGTTACTACTTACTAACATTTAAACTTTAGTTACTACTTACTAACATTTAAACTTTAGTTACTAGTTACTTACATGTAAACTTTAGTTACTAGTTACTAACATTTAAACTTTAGTTACTAGTTACTAACATTTAAACTTTAGTTACTAGTTACTAACATTTAAACTTTAGTTACTAGTTACTAACATTTAAACTTTAGTTACTAGTTACTAACATTTAAACTTTAGTTACTAGTTACTAACATTTAAACTTTAGTTACTAGTTACTAACATTTAAACTTTAGTTACTAGTTACTAACATTTAAACTTTAGTTACTAGTTACTTACATTTAAACTTTAGTTACTACTTACTAACATTTAAACTTTAGTTACTACTTACTAACATTTAAACTTTAGTTACTAGTTACTTACATGTAAACTTGAGTTACTAGTTACTAACATTTAAACTTTAGTTACTAGTTACTAACATTTAAACTTTAGTTACTAGTTACTTACATTTAAACTTTAGTTACTAGTTACTAACATTTAAACTTTAGTTACTAGTTACTAACATTTAAACTTTAGTTACTAGTTACTTACATTTAAACTTTAGTTACTAACATTTAAACTTTAGTTACTAACATTTAAACTTTAGTTACTAGTTACTTACATTTAAACTTTAGTTACTAGTTACTTACATTTAAACTTTAGTTACTAGTTACTAACATTTAAACTTTAGTTACTAGTTACTAACATTTAAACTTTAGTTACTAGTTACTAACATTTAAACTTTTGTTACTAGTTACTAACATTTAAACTTTAGTTACTAGTTACTTACATTTAAACTTTAGTTACTAGTTACTTACATTTAAACTTTAGTTACTAGTTACTAACATTTAAACTTTAGTTACTAGTTACTTACATTTAAACTTTAGTTACTAGTTACTAACATTTAAACTTTAGTTACTAGTTACTAACATTTAAACTTTAGTTACTAGTTACTTACATTTAAACTTTAGTTACTAGTTACTAACATTTAAACTTTAGTTACTAGTTACTAACATTTAAACTTTAGTTACTAGTTACTAACATTTAAACTTTAGTTACTAACATTTAAACTTTAGTTACTAACATTTAAACTTTAGTTACTAGTTACTTACATTTAAACTTTAGTTACTAGTTACTTACATGTAAACTTTAGTTACTAGTTACTAACATTTAAACTTTAGTTACTACTTACTAACATTTAAACTTTAGTTACTAGTTACTTACATGTAAACTTTAGTTACTAGTTACTAACATTTAAACTTTAGTTACTAGTTACTAACATTTAAACTTTAGTTACTAGTTACTAACATTTAAACTTTAGTTACTAGTTACTAACATTTAAACTTTAGTTACTAGTTACTAACATTTAAACTTTAGTTACTAGTTACTTACATTTAAACTTTAGTTACTAGTTACTAACATTTAAACTTTAGTTACTAGTTACTAACATTTAAACTTTAGTTACTAGTTACTTACATTTAAACTTTAGTTACTAGTTACTTACATTTAAACTTTAGTTACTAGTTACTTACATTTAAACTTTAGTTACTAGTTACTAACATTTAAACTTTAGTTACTAGTTACTAACATTTAAACTTTAGTTACTAGTTACTAACATTTAAACTTTAGTTACTAGTTACTTACATTTAAACTTTAGTTACTAGTTACTTACATTTGGATTAGAAAACATACATTAACCATTTCAGCCCTATACATTTCGGCCATTTGAAAATAGCCGATCTACAAGCTTGTAGACACACACACACACACACACACACACACACACCACACACACACACACACACACACACACACACACACACACACACACACACACACACACACACACACACACACACACACCTTGCCGTAAATGACGACGTTGACAGAGCCCTTCTGGATGATGTACCAGGAAGTACCTTCTTCTCCCTGGTTGAACACTGACCACACATGTTACACACATGTTACACACATGTTAATTACATGTTAATTACATGTTCATTACATGTTCAACACGTGTTCAACGCATACAACATGTTACTATAAACTAGAGCTCTGGTTGAACACTGACACACATGTTACACACATGTTAATTACATGTTAATTACATGTTCAACACATACAACATGTTACTATAAACTATAAACTTACCATCAGCTCTGACTGACACACAACACACATGTTACTAAATAAACATAAACATGTTAACACTGAGCTGCCAAAACGGAGGTCTCCGTCCTATTAAATAAGTACGCCCACCGCCCAAGACGGAGATTAATCAAAAGAGGGAACATTACTCGTTTGATAACATCACCGCTCTACAGGCTGGGAGCGTCTAATGGGCAACATTCAATGTCATTTCCTGTTGGGACGTCATCCAAAGTGGTCACCTCCATTTGGGACGTCATCCAAAGTGGTCCCCCTCCATTTGGGACGTCATCCAAAGTGGTCCCCCTCCATTTGGGACGTCATCCAAAGTGGTCCCCCTCCATTTGGGACGTCATCCAAAGTGGTCCCCCTCCATTTGGGACGTCATCCAA
Source organism: Electrona antarctica (assembly GCF_951216825.1). Lineage (NCBI taxonomy): Eukaryota > Metazoa > Chordata > Actinopteri > Myctophiformes > Myctophidae > Electrona > Electrona antarctica. The sequence goes on along the minus strand of NW_027637999.1, from coordinate 874,707 downwards.
AGTGGTCCCCCTCCATTTGGGACGTCATCCAAAGTGGTCCCCCTCCATTTGGGACGTCATCCAAAGTGGTCCCCCTCCATTTGGGACGTCATCCAAAGTGGTCCCCCTCCATGTGGGACGTCATCCAAAGTGGTCCCCCTCCATGTGGGATGTCATCCAAAGTGGTCCCCCTCCATGTGGGACGTCATCCAAAGTGGTCCCCCTCCATGTGGGACGTCATCCAAAGTGGTCCCCTCCATTTGGGACGTCATCCAAAGTGGTCCCCCTCCATTTGGGACGTCATCCAAAGTGGTCCCCTCCATTTGGGACGTCATCCAAAGTGGTCCCCCTCCATTTGGGACGTCATCCAAAGTGGTCCCCCTCCATTTGGGACGTCATCCAAAGTGGCTGACGTCCTGGGCCTAACCCTGGGCCTAACCCTAACCCCCTCCATTTTAGTGGAGTTTTCAAGTTTTCAAAATCAGAAAAATGTGAATAACTCTTGATCTAAATCAATGTCGGCCCATCGCGGTCCCGTCGCTAGTCGCGTTAGAAGTAATCATACCTCGGGTCCAAAGGGTGTTTCTAAAGGGTGTTTCCAAAGGGTGTTTCCAAAGGGTGTTTCCAAAGGGTGTTTCTAAAGGGTGTTTTGGCTACATGCTATGCTAACTGCACAATGAAGGCGGAGTGCTGTGTCACCTTGAAATGGGCTCTGAAGCTGCAAATCTCCCTGATTGAATGGTTCCACATACCGCCGGGCGTTAAGGGTGTTTATTATATGTTAAACATACATTTTGACTGCAAATGTTGATGGAGTTTTAGTCATAGTCATATTTAAGTCATCTGAAAAGTTTTACTTTGAGTCTAGTTTTAATCGACTAAAGGTAAGAATTTAGGCGACTAAATCTACAGTTGATTTCGTCGCCTTGATGGCGTCAAAATGGCCGATTTATACTTATATCAATAACACTACTGGTTGCAGACAGACAGACAGACAGACAGACAGACAGACAGACACGCATGAACAAACTTACACACGGTTCCTGCTTTGGCATGAGACTCAAAGATCAGCACACTGGCTAGCTCCCTCTTCACCTGTATATAACACAATACAAACACAGATCAGCACCATGGATAGCTCCCTCTGTATATAACAACACAAACACAGATCAGCACCATGGATAGCTCCCTCTGTATATAACAACACAAACACAGATCAGCACCATGGATAGCTCCCTCTGTATATAACAACACAAACACAGATCAGCACCATGGATAGCTCCCTCTGTATATAACAACACAAACACAGATCAGCACCATGGATAGCTCCCTCTGTATATAACAACACAAACACAGATCAGCACCATGGATAGCTCCCTCTGTATATAACAACACAAACACAGATCAGCACCATGGATAGCTCCCTCTGTATATAACAACACAGATCAGCAGCATGGATAGCTCACTCTGTATAGAACACAATACAAACACAGATCAGCACCATGGATAGCTCCCTCTTCACCTGTATAGAACACAATACAAACACAGATCAGCACCATGGATAGCTCCCTCTTCACCTGTATAGAACACAATACAAACACAGATCAGCACCATGGATAGCTCCCTCTTCACCTGTATAGAACACAATACAAACACAGATCAGCACCATGGATAGCTCCCACTGTATAGAACACAGATCAGCACCATGGATAGCTCCCTCTTCACCTGTATAGAACACAATACAGACACAGATCAGCACCATGGATAGCTCCTACTGTATATAACACAATTCAAACACAGATCAGCACCATGGATAGCTCTCTCTGTATATAACACAATACAAACACAGATCAGCACCATGGATAGCTCTCTCTGTATATAACACAATACAAACACAGATCAGTACCATGGATAGCTCCCTCTGTATAGAACACAATAACACAGATCAGCACCATGGATAGCTCCCTCTGTATAGAACACAATAACACAGATCAGCAGCGGTTTGGGTTCTTCTTTCCCCACATCATATTGAACCAGTTCAGGTCAGAGTGTTCTCGGCCCCACCCCTCCTCCTCGGCCCCACCCATCCTCCTCGGCCCCACCCATCCTCCTCGGCCCCACCCCTCCTCCTCGGCCCCACCCATCCTCCTCGGCCCCACCCATCCTCCTCGGCCCCACCCATCCTCCTCGGCCCCCACCCATCCTCCTCGGCCCCACCCCTCTCCCATTGTTTATATTGTGTTTTAGTTTCCAAGATGGCCGCAGCACCAGGAAGGGGGAGGCCTTACTGGGTTGCGTTCACACATTCAAGACAGCTGTCTTGTGTCTGTGTTTAACACCCCGAGCGGTCTTTCAATTAGTAACGCCCAGCGCTACTAGCGCTACACATTATGTGTTAGACGACCCACTGTAGTCCCGTCGCTAGTCGTGGTAGAATTAATCATACCTCCCGTTGTCGATCGCCTCAGGAGTGTTTTGGCTAAATTTAGCTACTTCAGCCACACCCGGGATAACATCCGGTCCGTCGCTAAATGTGCTCCACTGCTGTCACCGCTGCTGTACATCGCTGGGCTCTGATTTAATGGGTTAAATAACCCGGGGTGTTCGGGGTGTTAATGGCCGCTCCAATGGAAGCCCATATGGTTTGACTAAACATTTTGTTTGATGGGGGAGGGGGGGGGGGGGTTGAACACATCCATCAAAGCTGTGTTCAGACACAAGTCAGGTGTCAGACACAAGGCAAGTGTTTTGAATGCAGCCCAGTAAGGGCATATTTCGACCCTCACCTCCGCCCCACCCCCTCCTGGTGCTGCGGCCATCTTGGATCCTAAAACACAATATAAACAGTGGGAGAGGGGTGGGGCCGAGTATTGGTTCAGAACTGGAGCAAAGAGAAAATGGCCGCCGGTTCTGTGAAGTTCCAAGAATCTAGAAACGGAACCAGTTATAGAATCTGTCACTCACGGTGATTGACAGGTGTCACTCACAGTGACACCTGTCACTCACAGTGATTGACAGCTGCGATAAGGCTTTGATGTGAAGGTTAGTGTGATTGACAGCTGTCACTCACAGTGATTGACAGCTGCGATAAGGCTTTGATGTGAAGGTTAGTGTGATTGACAGCTGTCACTCACAGTGATTGACAGCTGCGATAAGGCTTTGATGTGAAGGTTAGTGTGATTGACAGCTGTCACTCACAGTGATTGACAGGTGGGATAAGGCTTTGATGTGATTGACAGGTGTCACTCACAGTGATTGACTGGTGGGATAAGGCAGTTTTTTCACCCAGTGCCAATTATCTAATGTAATCCTGGGCACTACACTTCCTCTGCCAACCTGGGGGGACAGCGGACTGACCTCATGCCTCCTTCCGTGCATGAGGAGTCCAAGCTGCTTCTTTTCACCTGACAGGGGGGAATTTCCCTGGCCGGACGTAGCGCGTGGAAGGAACACGTTATTCCGACCAGTTCCTTTCCCCTCCATCAGGCGCCCCGGCTGGCCAGGGGGAGGCAGTTTAGAGACCAGGATTACTGCATGTTTTTGTGAGGGTACCTACCCCCGTGGGATTGATGTGCTTGACAGTTATCACTCACAGTGATTGACAGGTGCGATAAGGCTTTGATGTGAAGGGTAGTGTGATTGACAGGTGTCACTCACAGTGATTGACAGGTGCGATAAGGCTTTGATGTGCAGCAACTCGTCGTAGATTATCTCCAGGTCGTCTCCCGTCCGCTGGCCAGGCCTGATGACATCACAGGATATGACATCACCTTACTGACAGGATATGATGCGTGCGTGCGTGCGTGCGTGCGTGCGTGCGTGTATAATGTGTGTGTCTGTGTGTGTGTGTGCGTACGTCTTCTTCAGGCATATCCTCAGCAGGGCGTCAGGCCCGACCCCGGCCAGGTAGAGGATGGTGTCGGGCAGCTCCTCCTCACTCTCTCTCTTCTCGTCGTCGCTCGGCAACGGAGTCTCAACATCCTCATCGTCACGGAAACGGTAGAACAGGTACTTGTCCTGGAAGCTCACTTCCTGGTCCACTGGACACGCATGCACGCACACACACATACGTTAAATGTCTATATCCGCCGCATGCGGCCCACACCTTCACTTAATGCGGCCCTCAGGTTAATATCAACTATTTATATATATATATATATATATATATATATATATATATATATATATAGAGTTCCCCTCATTCATTCCTCCTAGTAATTAATTCTGCTTCTTTAAATCAGCTGCCTCTCCAGGCCACGCCCTCTCCAGGCCACGCCCTCATTCCCACAGTGCAATTGAGGCAGCCTACTTAACCTCTTAAACCCCAGGGTGGTCCGGGGGTAAAATCTGCAACATCGGAGTTGGAACCGGAGACCAATTGGGTCTCCATTGTCCCGCTGAGCGCTGTTCAGAGGTCCTGCGCCACGGGGGCAATGGGGCTCAAGAGGTAATGGGGCTCAAGAGGTAATGGGGCTCAAGACAAGAGGTAATGGGGCTCAAGAGGTAATGGGGCTCAAGAGGTAATGGGGCTCAAGAGGTAATGGGGCTCAAGAGGTAATGGGGCTCAAGACAAGAGGTAATGGGGCTCAAGAGGTAATGGGGCTCAAGACAAGAGGTAATGGGGCTCAAGAGGTAATGAGGCTCAAGAGGTAATGGGGCTCAAGAGGTAATGGGGCTCAAGACAAGAGGTAATGGGGCTCAAGAGGTAATGGGGCTCAAGAGGTAATGAGGCTCAAGAGGTAATGGGGCTCAAGAGGTAATGGGGCTCAAGAGGTAATGGGGCTCAAGAGGTAATGGGGCTCAAGACAAGAGGTAATGGGGCTCAAGAGGTAATGGGGCTCAAGAGGTAATGGGGCTCAAGACAAGAGGTAATGGGGCTCAAGAGGTAATGGGGCTCAAGAGGCAATGAGGCTCAAGAGGTAATGGGGCTCAAGACAAGAGGTAATGGGGCTCAAGAGGTAATGGGGCTCAAGAGGTAATGGGGCTCAAGAGGTAATGGGGCTCAAGAGGTAATGGGGCTCAAGAGGTAATGGGGCTCAAGAGGTAATGGGGCTCAAGAGGTAATGGGGCTCAAGAGGTAATGGGGCTCAAGAGGTAATGGGGCTCAAGAGGTAATGGGGCTCAAGACAAGAGGTAATGGGGCTCAAGAGGTAATGGGGCTCAAGAGGTAATGGGGCTCAAGACAAGAGGTAATGGGGCTCAAGAGGTAATGGGGCTCAAGAGGCAATGAGGCTCAAGAGGTAATGGGGCTCAAGACAAGAGGTAATGGGGCTCAAGAGGTAATGGGGCTCAAGAGGTAATGGGGCTCAAGAGGTAATGGGGCTCAAGAGGTAATGGGGCTCAAGAGGTAATGGGGCTCAAGAGGTAATGGGGCTCAAGAGGTAATGGGGCTCAAGAGGTAATGGGGCTCAAGAGGTAATGGGGCTCAAGACAAGAGGTAATGGGGCTCAAGAGGTAATGGGGCTCAAGAGGTAATGGGGCTCAAGACAAGAGGTAATGGGGCTCAAGAGGTAATGGGGCTCAAGAGGCAATGAGGCTCAAGAGGTAATGGGGCTCAAGACAAGAGGTAATGGGGCTCAAGAGGTAATGGGGCTCAAGAGGTAATGGGGCTCAAGAGGTAATGGGGCTCAAGAGGTAATGGGGCTCAAGAGGTAATGGGGCTCAAGAGGTAATGGGGCTCAAGAGGTAATGGGGCTCAAGACAAGAGGTAATGGGGCTCAAGAGGTAATGGAGCTCAAGAGGTAATGGGGCTCAAGAGGTAATGGGGCTCAAGAGGTAATGGGGCTCAAGAGGTAATGGGGCTCAAGACAAGAGGTAATGGGGCTCAAGAGGTAATGGGGCTCAAGAGGTAATGGGGCTCAAGAGGTAATGGGGCTCAAGAGGTAATGGGGCTCAAGAGGTAATGGGGCTCAAGAGGTAATGGGGCTCAAGAGGTAATGAGGCTCAAGAGGTAATGGGGCTCAAGAGGTAATGGGGCTCAAGAGGTAATGGGGCTCAAGAGGTAATGGGGCTCAAGAGGTAATGGGGCTCAAGAGGTAATGGGGCTCAAGAGGTAATGGGGCTCAAGAGGTAATGGGGCTCAAGAGGTAATGGGGCTCAAGAGGTAATGGGGCTCAAGAGGTAATGAGGCTCAAGAGGTAATGGGGCTCAAGAGGTAATGGGGCTCAAGAGGTAATGGGGCTCAAGAGGTAATGGGGCTCAAGACAAGAGGTAATGGGGCTCAAGAGGTAATGGGGCTCAAGAGGTAATGAGGCTCAAGAGGTAATGGGGCTCAAGAGGTAATGGGGCTCAAGAGGTAATGGGGCTCAAGAGGTAATGGGGCTCAAGACAAGAGGTAATGGGGCTCAATAGGTAATGGGGCTCAAGACAAGAGGTAATGGGGCTCAAGAGGTAATGGGGCTCAAGAGGTAATGGGGCTCAAGAGGTAATGGGGCTCAAGAGGTAATGGGGCTCAAGAGGTAATGGGGCTCAAGAGGTAATGGGGCTCAAGAGGTAATGGGGCTCAAGAGGTAATGGGGCTCAAGAGGTAATGGGGCTCAAGAGGTAATGGGGCTCAAGAGGTAATGGGGCTCAAGAGGTAATGAGGCTCAAGAGGTAATGGGGCTCAAGAGGTAATGGGGCTCAAGAGGTGCAGCCTCAGCTCACGGCTCATTCTCCATGCTGAGCTGAGCGATGTCAACGAGCTGGCAGATACAGTCACGTTTCATCGGTACGTGCATTGAGGACATTGTTCGTAAAAAGTCCGTTCGGATTTTCCCCCAATGAGAAACCGTTGCATTATGTGATATCACATGAGCAGAGCCACACCTCCATACTAACATGCAATAACTTTGCAATAAATGGTTTATGGTCAATCTGAGCTGAAGTGTCTCAATGAAGTATAGTTACCGTGGTTGATGACTCCCTCCTCCAGGAGAGTCTAGTACTACTGTCTCAATGAAGTATAGTTACCATGGTTGATGACTCCCTCCTCCAGGAGAGTCTGACACATCCCCACAGCGTGTATACTACAGTAGTATCAGTAGTATTAGTAGTAGTATTACCATGGTTGATGACTCCCTCCTCCAGGAGAGTCTACCACATCCCCACAGCGTGTATAGTATAGTATAGTATAGTATAGTATAGTATAGTATAGTATAGTAGTACTAGTAGTAGTATTAGTAGTATCAGTAGTATAGTAGTAGTATTACCATGGTTGATGACTCCCTCCTCCAGGAGAGTCTACCACATCCCCACAGCGTGTATAGTATAGTATAGTATAGTATAGTATAGTATAGTATAGTATAGTATAGTATAGTATAGTATAGTATAGTATAGTATAGTAGTACGAGTAGTAGTATTAGTAGTATCAGTAGTATAGTAGTAGTATTACCATGGTTGATAACTCCCTCCTCCAGGAGAGTCTGCCACATCCCCACAGCGTGAGAGCGAGTGTGAACACACGCACTCTGTTGAACCAGCCAATCAACAAGCTCCGTGCCCACGCAGCATTGTCTGGGTACACACACACACACACACACACACACACACACACACACACACACACACACACACACACACACACACACACACACACACACACACACACACACACACACACACACACACACACACAGAACAAGAATCACCATAGCATGATCACAAATGGACCGTTATTCAATCATCATACAACTAATATATAAATGTGTTGTTGCTGCATCACAACACGTTATGTGAGCTTGTAGATCGGCTATTTTCACCAGCGTTTGTAGCAATCATAAGGCATTGATTCATCACCATTCACTGAGTTTAGAATTCAACAATTATTCAATTAATTCACCTGTATGTCTTAAGGTGGTATTTGTACCTGTATGTTTTAAGGTGGTATTGTTACATTCACCTGTATGTTTTAAGGTGGTATAGAGCGTCACAGTCCCGCCCCCTACCATGGCCCAGGAAATTAATCCCAATGCATTTTTCCCATAGACATTTCAAAAAGTATTTATTTAAAGACGGTTACGCCGCGGACAAAGCCAACTCGAGTCGTGACAACTCATGACAACACAAACAATATTTTGGACCAAACAAATAATTACAAAGAAGAAAAACCACAAAAAAAGTGTTGTAACCTGCCGTTTTTTCTTCTTTCTAATTATTTGTTCGGCCCAAAAAATTTTGTTTGTTGTCATGATTTGTCACGACTCGAGTTGGCTTTGTCCGCGGCGTAAACGTCTTTAAATAAGTACTTTCTGAAATGTCTATGAGGAAAATGAACGGAGAATAATTTCCTGGTCCATGGTAGGGGGCGGGACTGCAACGCTCTATTATACCTGTATGTCTTAAGGTGGTATTGTACCTGTATGTTTTAAGGTGGTATTGTACCTGTATGTCTTAAGGTGGTATTGTACCTGTATGTTTTAAGGTGGTATTGTACCTGTATGTCTTAAGGTGGTATTGTACCTGTATGTTTTAAGGTGGTATTGTACCTGTATGTCTTAAGGTGGTATTGTACCTGTATGTTTTAAGGTGGTATTGTACCTGTATGTCTTAAGGTGGTATTGTACCTGTGTTTTAAGGTGGTATTGTACCTGTATGTCTTAAGGTGGTATTGTACCTGTATGTTTTAAGGTGTTATTGTTACATGCACCTGTATGTGTTAAGGTGGTATTGTACCTGTATGTTTTAAGGTGGTATTGTACCTGTATGTCTTAAGGTGGTATTGTACCTGTATGTTTTAAGGTGTTATTGTTACATGCACCTGTATGTGTTAAGGTGGTATTGTACCTGTATGTTTTAAGGTGGTATTGTACCTGTATGTCTTAAGGTGGTATTTGTACCTGTATGTGTTAAGGTGGTATTTGTACCTGTATGTGTTAAGGTGGTATTCAATGTTCCCTCTAATTTTTTTCCGGTCTGAGCAAACACTCAAACCTCCTGAGCAGACATCAGCAACTACTGAGCAAACATTACGTCACCTTGACACCAACTATCCAAACGTTAGATAATGCTAAGTGAGCGCCCCTCACTTCACACAGGTGGGATTTTTTTCTTTTTTCCAAATGGATTTTGGTATACGAGTGAATCAATGTATAGTTACATAAAGTTACGCAATTTTTATTTTATATCAAGGTGGTAGGCTAGCAATTTTAGGAATATTCAGTTAGTCTATATCAGTGGTTCTCAACCTTTTCAGGCTGTGACCCCCCAAAGTAATCATATTTGAACTGGGGACCCCCCACCCAGACAAGCAACAGAATGGTTCCACAGATAAATATTGTGAAAATAGCCGATCTACAAGCTCGTTGTGAACTTGTAGATCGGCTATTTTCACAATTGTTGCCTCTTTCTGTATCATTTAATAATCTGGCCAATGTTTGACCAGTTTTTATAGCATGGTTTGCTGATTACTTTTGATGCAGTAATGGTATTTTTTTCTTTTAGAGCCTTTGAGGTATTATAAAAGTCTTAAAAGTCCTTAAATTGGGTCCCCCCACCCCCAAATCATGTGGGGACCCACAGGTTGAGAACGACTGGTAGGCTATATGAATACTCAATATTGCTTTACATGGGGGGGCATGAGAAAACGGAAATAATGTATTGGGACACACACACGCTCACACACACCCGAGTTTGTTGGTTTGTGTTTTTGAACTCCTAGTTTCTCAGATTGTCGAACGTCAGCAGCCCCTTTTGAAGAAAGCTGTATTAACAGATTGGAGAATTACAGAGAGGTTCCATATGGGGCTAGACCGCTAGAGATGAACGTTAGCTTCCACATGTTTCATTCACAAGCACACCGGACTGTCTGGAGGCTTGTTGTGCTGTAGTGATAACAACGTTAGCTAACCAGCTAACGAGAAGCTAACGTTAGTCCCCCTCTCTTGTTGTTGCGCACAGCCGTGCTTTTATCCACACTTCCATCCGTTCGCCTTTTAAATCTAAATGTCCCATCAACGCACGGGTCCAAGCAACGCCAGTTTATCTGGTTCTTGGGGTTTCATTAACACTGACTGCTGCTGCTGCTGCTGTTACGTCTCCACCTAAGGTCTCCACTCGCGCGCAGTCACACACAGGAGGAGTAGCCTCGGTCCCAGGCAGGAGGAGAGGAGAGGAGACCATAGAGTAATAAAAGGAGGGGAGACCTATCTGTCGCGGTCGCCTCGCCTGTGTAATCTAAATAAAGTGTAAAGTAAATAAAAAATAAAGTCAACTCGGGATAGGTAGCCTATTATTACTGTAGTGATACTCGGGGCAATTTATTTTTTTAATAAAAACTTCTCTTTTTTTTACACCAGCGTCTGTGTCTGTGCGCGACAGATTTCAGTTGTGCGCGGGGGCATTTGGCCATGTGCGCGCGCGCGCACGGGCGCACCTTAGGGGGAACATTGGTGGTATTGTACCTGTATGTTTTAAGGTGGTATTGTACCTGTATGTGTTAAGGTGGTATTGTACCTGTATGTTTTAAGGTGGTATTGTACCTGTATGTCTTAAGGTGGTATTGTTACATTTACCTGTATGTCTTAAGGTGGTATTGTACCTGTATGTTTTAAGGTGGTATTGTACCTGTATGTCTTAAGGTGGTATTTGCGGTCTCGGATCATGTGCGGCGCTCTGGACAGGATGGCGTTGCGGAGAACCTTCCCTCCTCTGTGGAGCTTCTCTGAAGGAACCTGAGGAACACATCAGACCACCTTAAAACCTTTTCATGTCAAGGACTCACAAATTGACACCAATTATCCTGCGGACCCCCATTTGAAAACATATGCCAGGGACCCCCATAAGAGAACAGTTTTAGGGCTCTAGCAGTGATTCTCACCCCGGTTCATTTCAAGGACCCCCAGTTTGACCTGCATTAGTCTACAGACCCCCATTTAATGCGTGCGTGCGTGCGTGCGTGCGTGCGTGCGTGCGTGCGTGCGTGCGTGACCAATGTTCTGATGTGAAAACATATCTTTATTGCACCATATCAGTCTCACCTTGTTGTGAGTCTGTTCTGATGTGAAAACATATCTTTATTGCACCATATCAGTCTCACCTTGTTGTGAGTCTGTTCTGATGTGAAAACATATCTTTATTGCACCATATCAGTCTCACCTTGTTGTGAGTCTGTTCTGATGTGAAAACATATCTTTATTGCACCATATCAGTCTCACCTTGTTGTGAGTCTGTTCTGATGTGAAAACATATCTTTATTGCACCATATCAGTCTCACCTTGTTGTGAGTCTGTTCTGATGTGAAAACATATCTTTATTGCACCATATCAGTCTCACCTTGTTGTGAGTCTGTTCTGATGTGAAAACATATCTTTATTGCACCATATCAGTCTCACCTTGTTGTGAGTCTTGGTCATCAGGCCGATGGAGTCACAGTTCATGCTGTCTTTGTCTGCCAGCCCTGAGGAGGGAAACCAAACCACTGTTACTGTTACCACTGTGTTGTTTTTGGCAGCACATTTCTATTTTAGTTTTAGTCAAAGTCTTTTGAATAGATTCCATTTAGTTTTAGTCACATTTTAGTCACTAACATTTTAGTGTTAGTCTAGTTTTAGTCGACTAAATGTCATGGTAATTTAGTCGACTAAAATGTATTTTGGCGGGCCTTGATACCGTCATAATGGCTGATTTTACACTTGCTGAAAATAGCCGTGACACGTTGTGAGCTTGTAGATCGGTCTACATCTAGCTGCGGTACATCTAGCTTCAGTGTGCACACCAAGTGTAAAATAACTTACTGTATCTCTTGTCCACTAGTCCCTTTCTAGTCATTTTAGACATTGTCCTTCTAATGAATATCAGCAGAGACGTGTGTTTTCAACCAGTCTAATGTTCATTAGAAGGACAATATCAGTCACCAGAAGCAGAGACGTGTGTTTTCAACCAGTCTAACATTCATTAGAAGGACAATATCAGTCACCAGAAGCAGAGACGTGTGTTTTCAACCAGTCTAACGTTCATTAGAAGGACAATATCAGTCACCAGAAGCAGAGACGTGTGTTTTCAACCAGTCTAACATTCATTAGAAGGACAATATCAGTCACCAGAAGCAGAGACGTGTGTTTTCAACCAGTCTAACGTTCATTAGAAGGACAATATCAGTCACCAGAAGCAGAGACGTGTGTTTTCAACCAGTCTAACGTTCATTAGAAGGACAATATCAGTCACCAGAAGCAGAGACATGTGTTTTCAACCAGTCTAACGTTCATTAGAAGGACAATATCAGTCACCAGAAGCAGAGACATGTGTTTTCAACCAGTCTAACGTTCATTAGAAGGACAATATCAGCCACCAGAAGCAGAGACGTGTGTTTTCAACCAGTCTAACGTTCATTAGAAGGACAATATCAGTGTCAATCAGCTCATGTAATCCTGGGCGCTACACTTCCCTTCACTTCACTTTCAAATGCTCGATGTGATAAAATGTCTAGTTAATCAATAATTATTATTGTATGCAAATGAAGGGATGGTGTATACGTACGCTCATTGGTCGATGCGCTCTCCATCGCTCCGTAGGGCGGAGCCAACAGTCCCGCCATGCTCTGACGATATGTCTACACACACACGCACACGCACACACACACACACACACACACACACACATGGATCAGAACTATAGAAATATAGTTCATACAACAAGAATACAACATTATACTGTATATATATATCATTAAGTTCATATACAACAACAATATAATAATATACTGTACATTAAGTTCATACAACACACTGACTGTAAAACAATCATTATTAAACTGATGAAATAATAAATACGCACGCACACACACACACACACACACACACACACACACACACACACACACACTAGAGACTGACACGGGAGTGGATTTTCACTCCTGTCCTGTCCCACTCCCACAGAAAGAATCCTGTCCTGTCCCAATCCTGGGCCAGAGTTTAAAAAAAAATCCCATCCTGTCCCACTCCTGTAGAATGACTCCTGATCCCATCCCGCTCCCACTCAAAATTACTCCCGCTCCCATCCCGCTCCTGTTTTTTTTTTGTTTTTGTCATTAGGCAATTGATCGATCTATCCATCTATCCATCTAGGCCTATCTATCACTTCTGGCTTCTCAAGACAGATATCCTACCAATACAATTAAAATAAATAAAGTGTTGGATTTAACTTTGACTACCAAATACAGTTCCGACACTTAATTTAAGTCCTATGACACTGTTTTTCCCCTGAACAGAACTTAAAGCTTAACAGTTAACAAGTGCTTTGTCAATTAAGATAAAACAAACCCTCAGTGTTAATTTAACTCTATATGAATATTTATTCAGTGTACAAGTCTATGTGTATGGCAGTGGTTCCCAGGGGTCCTTGAGAGAGTTCCAGGGGGTCCCCAGCTAAATAATAGTTTGGAACCAAATGGACCCTTATGGGTCTAACAAATTATGTTATGGGAGTGTACAAATGGAACCAAATGTTGTTCCATTTGTACACTCAGAGTTAAATTAACTTGATTGATTTTACAATATAATATAAATATAAATATAAATGCCATGAAATGGGGGTCCGTAGACTAATGCATGTCAAACTGGGGGTCCTTGAAATTAAAATGGTTGAGAATCACAGCTAGAACCGTAATAAAAATCTTCTCTTATGGGGGTCCCCGCCCCTGGCATCTTTTCAAATGGGGGTCCGCGGGCTAATAAATGTCGATTTAGGGGTCCTTGACACGAACATGTTTGGGAACCACTGGTGTATGGGACTCAGTTGGGAGAAAGAAGGGAGACAATGTATTGAACATTCGCTCAGACAGCTGTTCAGGGAGCTAGCTAACAGTAACAGCGTTAGCATGTAGCTAACGTAGCATCACAATTGAAAGTTGCAACGTTGCCACTGCCAGGGGAAACAAATGCATCAGGGTGATCTGGCTATAAATAATTGATTAAATCACGGCACCGGCGCGATGCAGAATCATACACGCCCGCATTGCGATGTCTTCATATAAAACTGTAAAAGACGTCCAGCCCGACTGGATTGCATGGAGGAGTTTTTTGTGTTGTGGAAGGCAGCACTAGCACTGCTGGATTATGGGTAACTATGTAGTTCTTTTGACCTGTGTCAGCAAGTCAAAAGAGTGTTGGCTCACAGAAAGATGACTACAACAAAAATGGGTGCTTCTGTTCTTTTGGTTGGAACTTGGCAGCGCGACCAACGTCATTCACGCTCCTGCACACTCCCGTTAACTTTCATTCCCGTGTCGTCCCGATCACGGGATAATTAAAAATATTAATCCCATCCCGTGGGAATCCCGTGTCCCGCGGGAGTCCCGACAAAATGTCAGTCTCTAACACACACACACACACACACACACACACACACACACACACACACACGCACACACGCACACACGCCACCTCTCTCTCTCTCTCTCTCTCTCGTTCACACCTCTCACCTGACAGCTGCTCTGACACTGATGGAAGCTCTGCTTTCTCTCTCTCTCTCTCTCTCTCTCTCTCTCGTAACGTAGTGTCTCTCTACCTCCCAGAGTGTATCTCTCTCTCTCTCTCTCTCTCTCTCTCTCTCTCTCTCTCTCTCTCTCTCTCTCTCTCTAGTAACGTAGTGTCTCTCTACCTCCCAGAGTGTATCTCTCTCTCTCTCTCTCTCTCTCTCTCTCTCTCTCTCCATAGTAAGGTAGTGTCTCTCTACCTCCCACAGGGTCCTGAAGTCTCCCCTGTCCAGCCGTATCAGCTCAGAGTTCTCAGCGCTGACCATGGTGGCGTGGCGAGGCGTGTTGTCCAGGATGGACTCCCCGAAGGCTGTGCCCACGCCCAGGGTGCAGATGGCCACCGCGTCCTGTAGGGGGAGCAGTAATAATCAGTGAGACGCCCAGGGTGCAGATGGCCACCGCGTCCTGTAGGGGGAGCAGTAATAATCAGTAAGACGCCCAGGGTGCAGATGGCCACCGCGTCCTGTAGGGGGAGCAGTAATAATCAGTGAGACGCCCAGGGTGCAGATGGCCACCGCGTCCTGTAGGGGGAGCAGTAATAATCAGTGAGACGCCCAGGGTGCAGATGGCCACTGCGTCCTGTAGGGGGAGCAGTAATAATCAGTAAGACGTTGGTGCGTTTGACGTAATTTAATACAATTAGATAGGACTGTTCTGTTTGGATGTATGGGCGGTCAATGGAAAAAATGCATAATTATAGTCTATTGAGTATTTAAACATGAGTATTCTGAACATTTTGAGCAACTCAGAACATCTGTAGCTCCAACGTTTAGAAGATAGAGGCATGTTTTACGTATAAGTGGTGGTTATTCTAAAAAGGGCGTGGTCATGTTGTGGTATTTCGCCCTGGATATTTCCCAAGTTGTTCGCGACGGTCATATTAGCCAAGAACAGTTGAGATATTCTCCGCTGAATGAAGTGCATACATATCTTAGCCAGGTCCTAGACTATAGCCAAGAACAGTTGAGATATTCTCCACTAAATGAAGTGCATACATATCTTAGCCAGGTCCTAGACTATAGCCAAGAACAGTTGAGATATTCTCCGCTGAATGAAGTGCATACATATCTTAGCCAGGTCCTAGACTATAGCCAAGAACAGTTGAGATATTCTCCACTAAATGAAGTGCATACATATCTTAGCCAGTCCCATTCACTTACTATACGTGGCACAAGCGCTTCACCTAAGCCACCACTAGATGGCACTGCATGAGTTGTAATATTATTTACCTGGTGGTTTGCAGTCTCTGACACCTTGCAGTGTAGTGTAGTGTAGTGGCCAGTAGAGGGCAGTGTTTAGTGTTTACCTGGTGGTTTGCAGTCTCTGACACCTTGTAGTGTAGTGTAGTGGTGCATTGTGGGTACTGTAGTGTAGTGTAGTGGCCAGTAGAGGGCGGTGTTTAGTGTTTACCTGGTGGTTTGCAGTCTCTGACACTTTGACATCCAGAGAGCCGGACAGCACCGCATACCAGCTGGTCCCGATGTCGCCCTGACGGAACACTGCACGCACACACACACGCACACGCAGGCACGCACGCACACACACACACACACACACACACACACAGGCACGCACACGCAGGCACGCACGCATGCACGCACAAAGACAAAAGCCAAGAACGATCAGGGCGCGACGCGACCTGCCGCAGTACAAACGGGACGAACCGAATGTGAAGGAGGGTATACTATAGGGGGCTGCCATGCTCTGTTGTAGAGGGGGGGGGGGGGGGGGGGTACTATAGGGGGCTGCCATGCTCTGTTGTAGAGGGGGGGGGGGGGGGGTACTATAGGGGGCTGCCATGCTCTGTTGGCTCAACATGTCAGTTTGTCACACCCTTCACATTCAGTAGATCCTGTGATCTTTTGTGGCCAATTTTATGGGGTCTATAGTAGGACTATATTAAAAAAATAAATCGCTATACAAAAATGTTAAATAATTCCTATTTAGCCCCATGTTCGAATGCCCCCACCCTCCTGTAAAAAATAGCTAAAATCGCTAAAACAAAAGAAAGCAACAAATGAAAAAAATTGAGACTCATCTTTTACTTTCTCTGATAACCTAAAACATGAACCTTGGTTGAAAAATACTAAAGTTGTCATTTAACTTCCGTTTTCCAACCATTCAGTTACACATTTTTTTTATTTTTTTTATATTTTAAATTTTTTTACAATACAATTATTTGTGTTTTTTTGTTTTTTTTTATTCTTTTTTTTGGGGGGGGTTTTGCGACCCCCCTCCGACGCGCGGTTGAGAACCCCTTAGAGGACAAGACATTGTTTCAGATTCCGACGGTAACTAAAGAAAACACATTTGAAACGTTACATTTTAAATTGCAGCCAGTATGAATGTCTTTGAGGTTTAGGTAACAGTGTTGATTTCGTCGACTAAGACGAAAAATGTTCGTCGACTACCTTTTTTCACTGACGAAAACTAAATGGAAACTAAATGGAAACTAAATGGAAACTAAGACATGATGACTAAAACTAAGACTGAACAACAAATAAAAACTAGACTAAAATGTTAGGAATGGACTAGTGGACAAGAGATCCACTAGGAAGGGACTAGTGGACAAGAGATCCACTAGGAAGGGACTAGTGGACAAGAGATCCACTAGGAAGGGACTAGTGGACAAGAGATCCACTAGGAAGGGACTAGTGGACAAGAGATCCAGTATAAGTCATTTTACAATTAGTTGCCGCATGCTGAAAATAGCAGATCTACAAGCTCACAACGCGAGGCGTTGTGAGCTTGTAGATCGGCTATTTTCAGCATGTGTAAAATCAGTCATTACGACGGCATGAAGGCCCGCCAAAATACAATTTGTTCTACTAAATCAACTGTAGATTTAGTCGTCTAAAATCTTATGATATTTAGTCGACTAAAAGACTAACACTAAGACTAACACTAAGACATTCCAGGTGACTAAGATGTGACTAAAACTAAATGAAAACTATTCAAGAGACTAAAATTAAAATCTAAATTTGCTGCCAAAAACAACAGTGGCTGAAACATATTGTTGTCAAACCATCACTAAATATATTTTACCCAAAATGTAAAATATTACATACAAAATATTTCTCTTTATATTTTCTGTTAGTGCAGTAAGTAGTTTAACAACCAGGGGGCGCCCTGTGACCATCTATGATTTCTGACAGGTTGTAACTTCCCATATAAATGTACCCACAATACTATAATACTATTAAAAGTACTCGTAAGTTTTACTGAAGTAAAAGTATTAAGTAATGTAAATACTGTAAATACTGTTACAGTAAAAGTATCAAATACTGCAATATAGAAATACTCAGTGCTTAATTTCAGCCGGAGCTTGCTCCGGTACCTCTTCACTTGAGCTCCCGGAGCTCAAGTGAAGAGGTACCGGAGCTCAGCTCCGGTACCTGTCACTTGAGCTCCGGGAGCTCAAGCCACCTGTAGAGGCAGCTCCGCCACCCCAAATGCACATTACAATATACAATACTCTCTATTATTATTTTAGTTTCATTTTCAAGTGAACTAGGCTTCTTCCTCGTCATAGTTACTTCTATTTCCAGTACGATTCCAAAATAAAACATGGCTTGAATGATCGCATTGCAAGTACAAACAAAAAAAACCCTCTTATTTTGAAATGTGTGCCCGTTTTGAGAGGAAATAGGTGGCTATGGAACCCCGGCGTCGTGTGGCTTGACGCCTCACTGTTGACGGTGTCGGATGCGTAAATAAAAACAACTCTCGTCTCGCACTTTTGCAATTTGCATCTGTTGTCGTTCGTTGCATATGGAATATGGAACTTTCATACTTTTATGGAGCAATAGATTAACTCATGCTACTTGGAGTTTAGCCTTGGGGACAGCAAGCATGCGGTTTGTTTTCAATACAACATGCCATGGTGAGTTCTGATGAACAGAACTGACTGCATTGCCAAATCTCGCAAAGACACCCGGCTTTACAACATGGCTCGATCATAATCGAATATCATAACGCTTGCTTTGGTGGGCCCGAAATAAAAAAAGACTAGTACAGAATTAAGTAGTAGTAGCATTATTGAGTTGTCATCGGAGGAGGAGAGGGAGGAGGAGGTGGTCGGAGGAGGAGGAGGAGGAGGAGGAGGAGGCGGAGGAGGAACTTGGATAAGGACAACAACAACGCGCATGCATGTATACATTGCGTACTGTTCTGATGATGGGCCACCCTAACTTAATACTGTATTTTATACAGTATTTAATATAACGTTGAGCCGCTGTGCCAACTGAACTGCAAATGCCTACTGTAGTTGTGTGTTGTGAGCCGGCGGGCCCCTGTGTGAACTGCTGCTGCAAATGTTATTGATTGACTGATTGGAAATTTTATTCCGTTTGTAGAATGGGTACAGTTCAAACGAAAGCCTACACAGGTCAATACAAAATCTGACTGCTACGAGTATAAAACCAGAAAAAGCTTAAGACTTGTTACTTCAGGGTCCTCCATTTTCAATTCATCAGAACATTTAAAGACATATAAAAACGTCTATATGCCGACTCGATTGTGTTCTGATGGGTGGGCTGGCCGCTGGTTGTGCAGTGTGCAAAAAAAAGGCAAAAAAATCCGGGATAAAAAAAACGCATTTTGCGCGTGCATGCGCGCGTGCACGTGCACGCACCCGAGCTCCGGCACCTAAGAATTTATTATACAGTAAAAGTCTGGAATTCAAAATGTACTTGAGTAAAAGTACTGAAGTATTGGTGACAAAATGTGCTTAAAGTACCAAAAGTAGAAAGTACTCTTAAAGTAGAAAGTACTCTTAAAGTAGAAAGTATAATTTCAAGTTTTTAAATGCATTCAAATCTTTTGAAAAAAGCAGATCTACAAGCTCACAATGCATCACCAAGCAAAACGGAAGCTCTGATCATGAGTAAAATATAAATGCTTCCGTCATACAGTCTGGAGCAACGGAAGCTATGATCATGAGTACAATATAAATGCTTCCGTCATACAGTCTGGAGCAACGGAAGCTCTGATCATGAGTACAATATAAATGCTTCCGTCATACAGTCTGGAGCAACGGAAGCTCCGATCATGAGTACAATATAAATGCTTCCGTCGTACAGTCTGGAGCAACGGAAGCTCCGATCATGAGTAAAATATAAAGCGGAAGTAGAGCCTCCTCCACACGTCGCACAAATTGATCCTAATATGAATAGAAATAATCTAAGCTATATATTGCTTGCTGCTTAGAAGAAATGGATATTAAAAAATAAAATGTAAAGATAGGCTATAATAAAATATGTTTTTGTGAATGGAAATGGCAGCTTCCTTACTCTTTTGGTTCCAGACTCTAGGCTACAGTATTCAGAGATTGTGGACCAGTTCTCTGGCTACGAGAGACTAGATTTGATCTAAACCAATTGAATTACGTCAACAGGAAGTCTAGTTGTCGACTGATTTGATCTGAACCAATTGAATGACTGTCAACAGGAAGTGTTGCCCATGATTCACACAACACCCCCCCCCCCCCCCCCACAACAACACCCCCCCCCCCCCCCCCCCCCACAACACCCTTTTTGTAGCATTTAGTTTTGCCTTTAGGCCCAAAATCAGGGTGGCGTACATAAAATATGGTCATAATAAATGTTAATGGCCTGCGTGTGTGTGTGTGTGTGTGTGTGCGTGCGTGCGTGCGTGCGTGCGTGCGTGCGTGCGTGCGTGCGTGCGTGCGGTGTGTATATATACATACGTGTGATTCCTCTGTCCAGGAACTCATAGAAAGCACAGGAACAGATCTGAAGCAGCAAAGACGAAGGAAACCTGTTGAAGGCTTTGACCTGCCGGAGTCTGTTCACTATGACGTCTACGTCCTCTGGGCTCCTCTCTGATGGTCTGGAATACATGTTATTATTATTATTATTATTATTATTATTATTATTATTATTAATAATGCCGGAGTCTGTTCACTATGACGTCCACGTCCTCTGGCTCCTCTCTGATGGTCTGGAATACATGTTATTATTATTATTATTATTATTATTATTATTATTAATAATGCCGGAGTCTGTTCACTATGACGTCCACGTCCTCTGGGCTCCTCTCTGATGGTCTGGAATACATGTTAGAATAGAACTTTATTGTCACATCACATGAATTACAAGTAAAACAGTGGGTGAAAAACATTGTAGTGCAGCTTAAAACAACAACAGCAGTTGAGAGTGCAAAAAAGTGCAAAAAACCTTAAGATAAAACAACGATAATTAAGTCCAGAGTGTCCAGAGTGTACAGCCAGTCCTACACTACTGCTTATTTAGCAGTCTCACTACCGTGGGGAAAAAGCTGTTTAGTGTCCTATTGGTGGTACTTGGGATGCTAAGAAACCGTTTATTATGTTATTATTAGTATTAGTATTATTATTAATGACAGAGTCACAGACAGTTACAGTCAGCCAATAGGAGAACAGACAGCTACAGTCAGCCAATGGGAGAACAGACAGCTACAGTCGGCCAATAGGAGAACAGACAGCTACAGTCAGCCAATGGGAGAACAGACAGCTACAGTCAGCCAATAGGAGAGCAGAATGCCTATAAGGCAGAACATTGTCACATTACACACAATATAGCTGGCACACACACACACACACACACACACACACACACACACACACACACACACACACACACACACACACACACACACACACACACACACACACACACACACACACACACACACACACACACACACACACACACACACACTGGCACACACACACACACACACACACACACACACACACACACACACACACACACACACACACACACACACACACACACACACACACACACACACACACACACACACACACACACACACACACACACACACACACACACACACGTGGATAATGTGATTCATGCACGGTCAAACAATCAGCATTCGAGTGGAAGGTTTGACCCAAATGGACCCGTCGTGTGTGTGTGTGTGTGTGTGTGTGTGTGTGTGTGTGTGTGTGTGTGTGTGTGTGTGTGTGTGTGTGTGTGTGTGTGTGTGTGTGTGTGTGTGTGTGTGTGTGTGTGTGTGTGTGTGAGTGTGTGTGTGTGTGTGTGTGTGTGTGTGAGTGTGTGTGTGTGTGTGTGTGTGTATTATTAGGTATGGAAAGAAAAAGTGAAAATCACTGACAGTGAAATATTGACGTATTTACTGTGGCAATGAATGAGTTAATTTACAAAAAGTTAAAATATGGAGATGAGAGTTTTCTGCCTGACGACTGGCGAGTAAAACTCTCTCTCTCTCTCTCTCTCTCTCTCTCTCTCTCTCTCTCTCTCTCTCTCTCTCTCTCTCTCTCTCTCTGGGCGTGAGTCATATCCTCTCCATTGCAGAGGAGTGGGTTAGGGAGGGGGAGGGGCCGTGGGGGGGGGGGGGGGGGTTATAAATGTCATGGTCATGATTCTCATATATCCACTGCATGCTCATATCGGATACCCTAACCCATATCTGTTATGACTCATAGTCCCTCTCTCTCTCCCCTCTCTCTCTCCGCCCCCCTCCCCCCCCCCCTCTCTCTCTCTCTCTCTCTCATTCAAGACATTTCTCCGTTTTCAACTGCGAATCATGGAGGTAGTGCTAGTGACACCTTTGAACACGCCTTTGCACACACACACACACACACACACACACACACACACACACACACACACACACACACACACACACACACACACACACACACACACACACACACACACACACACACACACACACACACACACACACACACACACACACACACACACACACACAGCGTAGCAGCAGAAGGTGTGTGAGGAGTCCAGACGCGTCGGGGGGGTAAACACCGCTCGGTGTTTCCTCACAACGAGACAGATTATTGGTTGGCGAGCTAGCCAGGAGCACGAGACAGCTGCCAGCATGCGCACACACACACACACACACACACACACACACACACACCAGAAGCTCTTTCCACAGCTGACTAACGTGTTACGTCTATAATTTCACAACACACACACACACAAACACACACACACACACACACACACACAAATACATGCGCGCATAGTGCGTCACTGTTAAGTAGATCCCATACGCTATTCCAACCATATTACGGGGCTGCGGTGACTCAGCGGTAGAGTGGCTGGTTCGAACACGGGCTCCCCTACAGTTAGTGTCGAAGTGTCCTTGAGCAAGACTCTGAACCCCTAATTGCTCCTGATGTGCAGGTTGGTTCCTTGCATGGTTTCCGCCGCCATCGGTGTATGAATGTGTGTGTGAATGTGTGTGTGAATGGGTGAATGTAATGCACAATCTATGTAAAGGTGTGTGAATGTGTGTGAATGGGTGAATGTAATGCACAATCTATGTAAAGGTGTGTGGATGTGTGTGTGAATGGGTGAATGTAATGCACAATCTATGTAAAGGTGTGTGAATGTGTGTGTGAATGGGTGAATGTAATGCACAATCTATATGTAAAGGTGTGTGGATGTGTGTGTGAATGGGTGAATGTAATGCACCATCTATGTAAAGGGCAGGGGCAGTCCAAGGACCAGATGGATTATATCTCCACTGGGAGGAGACCCCGAGGCAGACCAAGGACCAGATGGATTATATCTCCACTGGGAGGAGACCAAGGACCAGATGGAGGAGACACATCAACCTTGCAACACCTCGGGATCCCACTAGTCACTAATGTTGCTCTGGAGAGGGAAGTCTGGAGTGGTGGTGCACGGTATTTTTCGTTTTCCCCCAGCAGGCAACAAACAGGCCCTGTGGCCTTCTTCAACTCTAAATCTATATAACAACGTTTGGGCCGTGTGGCCTTCTTCAACTCTAAATCTACATAACAACGTTTGGGCCGTGTGGCCTTCTTCAACTCTAAATCTATATAACAACGTTTGGGCCGTGTGGCCTTCTTCAACTCTAAATCTAAATAACAACGTTTGGGCCCTGTGGCCTTCTTCAACTCTAAATCTAAATAACAACGTTTGGGCTGTGTGGCCTTCTTCAACTCTAAATCTATATAACAACGTTTGGGCCGTGTGGCCTTCTTCAACTCTAAATCTATATAACAACGTTTGGGCCATGTGGCCTTCTTCAACTCTAAGACCCCTCTATAAAGGCTTTAGATTTTACACAATTCTATGAAGAATAAGGAAAAAGTGTTATAAAAAGCATCCTAGTAGTAAGTCCTCATTAAGCCCTTTGGGGTGTTCAGTTTGTAAGGTGCTTCTCTCTGTACGGTCCCCTCCTCTCTGTAAGGTGCTTCTCTCTGTACGGTCCCCTCCTCTCTGTAAGGTGCTTCTCTCTGTACGGTCCCCTCCTCTCTGTAAGGTGCTTCTCTCTGTACGGTCCCCTCCTCTCTGTAAGGTGCTTCTCTCTGTACGGTCCCCTCCTCTCTGTAAGGTGCTTCTCTCTGTACGGTCCCCTCCTCTCTTTAATTAAGGGCTGAACGGCCTCTATACCCTAAGATACCCTTTAAGATAAGATAAGATAAGATCCCCATTAGAGACACATGACTGAGCCTCTAGTCTTCCTGGGGTCCTGAATAAAACAAATACAATACAAATGTACAACTAAAAATACAATTTTAAAATAAAAAACAGAACAAAATAAAAACAAATACAAATACAAAGAACAAATTCACATTATTCACATTATAAATCAAAAGAACAAATTCGCAAATCACAGTTATATACTTGGCAAATTGGCAAGGTATATCTTGATATTCTTTTTTAAAGTAATTTTGTTATGAATTGTAGATAAGATGTTTTTGGGCAGTGCATTCCAGAGAGTTATTGACATATATACCAGTGTGTTTAAGACAGTTTGATTTTGGTGTTGTTTTTATTCTTATGTTGCCAGAAGCTGCTCCTCTGGTGTTGTAACCATGTTCAGAAGTCATTTTTAACTGGTGAGCCAAGCTATACGGCTTACCAGTGGAAATAATGTTCTGCAGTAGCATCAGAAGACTCACTGCTAATTTCTTTTCAACCATTAGCCATGCCAGATGTTCGTGCATATAACTAATACTTGCCACTGGCTATTCTGAGATTCCTAGCCTCTGTGTCCTGACATGTTTGCCCAGCTGAGAGACAATGTAATGTCACACTATACTAAACAGTTATTGAAGCTATATTAATGTTAATTGTGGTTCCAGATACCACAACACTCAATCCATTTGTAAATGTCTGCTAAAGCCATATTTAAGGTGTCAGTTACAGCTTGCTCAGATGTAGCCACGCTATATAATGTTGTGTCGTCAGCATACATAATTTAATTAACATTTTTTATACCCAATGGTAAATCGTTTGTGAGTATAACAAAGGCCCTAGGCAGCTACCTTGTGGAACTCCACAGTTAATGGGGTTCCATTTTGAATAGCTGCCGTTAAAGAAAACTCTCTGTTGCCTCCCTGAGAGATAATGAATAAACCAAGATGATGCATTGGAGGTGAAACCGTAACACTTTAACTTATCTACAAGCAAGGTATGATCAATTACATCAAAGGCTGCACTGAAATCCAGCATAACAGCACCTACTAATTTCCTATTGATTGGAAGATAACCAATCGTCATTCATGTGTAAAAGTGCAGTGCTTGTGGAATGACCTTCCCTGTAAGCATGCTGAAAGGGGAATGACCTTCCCTGTAAGCATGCTGAAAGGGGAATGACCTTCCCTGTAAGCATGCTGAAAGGGGAATGACCTTCCCTGTAAGCATGCTGAAAGGGGAATGACCTTCCCTGTAAGCATGCTGAAAGGGGAATGACCTTCCCTGTAAGCATGCTGAAAGGGGAATGACCTTCCCTGTAAGCATGCTGAAAGGGTGAGAGTAAATCGTTATTGGAAAAGTAGTCCATGACCTGTTTGAATACAATTTGTTCTATTATTTTGCTTAGCAACGGTAAAATACTGACTGGCTGTTTGGACCAGTAAATGTTTTATTCTTGTCTTTCGGAAGTGGGATGATTTTAGCTTCCTTCCATACTGTTGGATGTACCCCGCTATTTAAACACTGGTTGAATATATGACATATAGGAGTAGCTACAGAATGAACCACAAGTTTCAATATTCTACTGTCTACGTTGTCTGTACCAGAAGAAGTGGAATCTGCTTGTGACATGATTAATTTCAGAACCGTTTCCCTATCAACCTGATTAAAGCTAAAGATACAGTTTTTGTCTTTCATAATTTCTTTCTTTATAAGTGTATGTGATAGTGAACCATCACTACTTTGTTGACCTTCTCTTAATTTATCAACTTTATTTTTTTTTAAATCATTAAAATGGTTTGCAATATCATAAGGTTTTGTTATGAACATCCCTCCAGATTGTATGAATGAAATTGATGTATTTGATTTTCTGCCCATTATTTCATTCAGTGTTGACCATAGTTTTTTCCAATCATTTTTTGTTTCATTAATCCAATGTTTATAATATTTTGTATTTAACCTTGTTACTTTGTTCCTTAATTGACAGTAGATTCTGATTTCAAACCTAGTTTGTTTGCCGTTTTCTTTGCATTGTCCCTCACTGTCATTAAGTCAAGTATCTCTTTATCCAGCCATGGAGCACCTTTCGTCCTAACAGTACATTTCCTAAATGGTGCATGCCTATCTACTATTTCCATGAGCAGATTCATAAACACATTAAGTGCAATTTCAGGGTTGTTCTCATTGCATACTATAGACCAGTCGACTTGTTCTACCTCACCAACAAACACTTCCTTATTGTAGTGTTTGTAGGATCTCTTGTTGATAATTTGATTACCTCCTTTGGGGATTTTAGTAGTTCTAGACATTGCAACCAAATTGTGATCGCTAAATCCTACTGCTATTGAAACTGCTTTAGAACAGCGTTCTGGAAAGTTAGTAAATATGTAGAAGACATGTAGAAGAAGTACTGCCATGCTTAATAGTGAAAATCCGAGTTGGATGAGATACCATTTGTGTCATATTGCATGCTTGAGCCATAGATAATAACTTAAATTTCATATTACACTTATCAGAATGCCAATTAATATTCATGTCTCCCAAAAAGTATACTTCTCTGTTTCCATCAGAGGCTTTATCAACCATACTGCATACCTGGGGGGTCTATAACAGCATCCTATAAGAAATGGTTTAGTGTGTGGTAGATGTACCAGAACCCATTGGGGTGTACCAGAACCCATTGGGGGGTCTATAACAGCATCCTATAAGACATGGTTTAGTGTGTGGTAGATGTACCAGAACCCATTGGGGTGTACCAGAACCCATTGGGGGGTCTATAACAGCATCCTATAAGAAATGGTTTAGTGATGTACCAGAACCCATTGGGGGGTCTATAACAGCATCCTATAAGAAATGGTTTAGTGTGTGGTAGATGTACCAGAACCCATTGGGGGGTCTATAACAGCATCCTATAAGAAATGGTTTAGTGTGTGGTAGATGTACCAGAACCCATTGGGGTGTACCAGAACCCATTGGGGGGTCTATAACAGCATCCTATAAGAAATGGTTTAGTGTGTGGTAGATGTACCAGAACCCATTGGGGTGTACCAGAACCCATCGGGGGGTCTATAACAGCATCCTATAAGAAATGGTTTAGTGTGTGGTAGGTGTACCAGAACCCATTGGGGGGTCTATAACAGCATCCTATAAGAAATGGTTTAGTGTGTGGTAGATGTACCAGAACCCATTGGGGTGTACCAGAACCCATTGGGGGGTCTATAACAGCATCCTATAAGAAATGGTTTAGTGTGTGGTAGATGTACCAGAACCCATTGGGGTGTACCAGAACCCATTGGGGGGTCTATAACAGCATCCTATAAGAAATGGTTTAGTGTGTGGTAGATGTACCAGAACCCATACTGCCTCAATACTGCCATCTATGGTTAGATCATCCATAGGTTCAGCAGGGATATGACTTTGAATATATATTGCCACACCACCACCATATCTATTTCTGTCTCTTCTGAATATATTGTAGCCCTGTATTGACACCTCTGCATTACCAAATGAGGGTTCAAGGTGGGTTTCTGATACAGTAACAATATGGATATTATGCTGACTAGCCAGGCGCTGTACCTCATGAGCTTTATTTCTAAGACTACATACATTTAGATGAGCCATTATTAGGCCTTTTGTTGGAAAATTAGACATAGCAGCCATGTGAAATAATACAGCCTCCTTTAACACTCTGCCAAGTATTTAAATGATATACATTACGGCCATATATTAACAAGTACATTAACAAGTATATGCCAAAAATATGGTCATATTGAGTACATTTGAAATGACAGGAAACAAGTATATAATAGAAAATAGCATTAACAATGTTCATTTCTCTGTTAAAATTTAACAGAGATAAGATAAGATAAGAGAGCAGACTTTATGTCCCACCTAGTTAAAGTGTCTCGCTACAGGAGGTTTTCATCCCCATTTCTAATATTGCTCTTATGTTCTGTAATCCTCACTTTCAATTCTCTTTTAGTTTTGCCTACATAACACAGTCCACAAGGGCACTTCAGCAGGTAAACCACACATTTTGTCTTGCAGGTAATAACACTCTTGACATCAATCTTTCTACCTGAATGTGGATGTAGAATATGATTCCCTCTAATCATTGCATTGCAATGAACACAATTATTACATGGAAAATTACCCGTAGGTAATTCTGACATAAAGTGCGACGGAGGAACATAACAGTCTACTCTCACTATAGAGTCTCTTACATTCTAACATAACAGTCTGTTCTCACTATAGAGTCTCTTACATTCTAACATAACAGTCTACTCTCACTATAGAGTCTCTTACATTCTAACATAACAGTCTACTCTCACTACAGAGTCTCTTACATTCTAACATAACAGTCTGCTCTCACTATAGAGTCTCTTACATTCTAACATAACAGTCTGTTCTCACTACAGAGTATCTTACATTCTAACATAACAGTCTGCTCTCACTACAGAGTATCTTACATTCTAACATAACAGTCTGCTCTCACTACAGAGTATCTTACATTAGAGGAACATAACAGTCTACTCTCACTACAGAGTCTCTTACATTCTAACATAACAGTCTGCTCTCACTAAAGAGTCTCTTACATTAGAGGAACATAACAGTCTACTCTCACTACAGAGTCTCTTACATTAGAGGAACATAACAGTCTGCTCTCACTACAGAGTCTCTTACATTAGAGGAACATAACAGTCTACTCTCACTACAGAGTCTCTTACATTAGAGGAACATAACAGTCTACTCTCACTACAGAGTCTCTTACATTCTAACATAACAGTCTACTCTCACTACAGAGTCTCTTACATTCTAACATAACAGTCTACTCTCACTACAGAGTCTCTTACATTAGAGGAACATAACAGTCTACTCTCACTACAGAGTCTCTTACATTCTAACATAACAGTCTGCTCTCACTACAGAGTCTCTTACATTAGAGGAACATAACAGTCTACTCTCACTACAGAGTCTCTTACATTCTAACATAACAGTCTACTCTCACTACAGAGTCTCTTACATTAGAGGAACATAACAGTCTGCTCTCACTACAGAGTCTCTTACATTAGAGGAACATAACAGTCTGTTCTCACTACAGAGTCTCTTACATTAGAGGAACATAACAGTCTGTTCTCACTACAGAGTCTCTTACATTAGAGGAACATAACAGTCTACTCTCACTACAGAGTCTCTTACATTCTAACATAACAGTATACTCTCACTACAGAGTCTCTTACATTCTAACATAACAGTCTGCTCTCACTATAGAGTCTCTTACATTCTAACATAACAGTCTACTCTCACTATAGAGTCTCTTACATTAGAGGAACATAACAGTCTACTCTCACTACAGAGTCTCTTACATTAGAGGAACATAACAGTCTACTCTCACTACAGAGTCTCTTACATTCTAACATAACAGTCTGCTCTCACTACAGAGTCTCTTACATTCTAACATAACAGTCTACTCTCACTACAGAGTCTCTTACATTAGAGGAACATAACAGTCTGTTCTCACTACAGAGTCTCTTACATTAGAGGAACATAACAGTCTGTTCTCACTACAGAGTCTCTTACATTAGAGGAACATAACAGTCTACTCTCACTACAGAGTCTCTTACATTCTAACATAACAGTATACTCTCACTACAGAGTCTCTTACATTCTAACATAACAGTCTACTCTCACTATAGAGTCTCTTACATTCTAACATAACAGTCTACTCTCACTATAGAGTCTCTTACATTCTAACATAACAGTCTGCTCTCACTATAGAGTCTCTTACATTCTAACATAACAGTCTACTCTCACTACAGAGTCTCTTACATTCTAACATAACAGTCTGCTCTCACTACAGAGTCTCTTACATTCTAACATAACAGTCTACTCTCACTATAGAGTCTCTTACATTCTTGGCAAGAAATGCCACCTGACAGTTCAGCATCATGGTGGCGCTACAACAGGCCAAGTCACACACGCACACACACTTGTAGAACGAGAGAGAGAGAGAGAGAGAGAGAGAGAGAGAGAGAGAGAGAGAGATGGCAGAACGAGGCAGAGATGTTATCTCTCTCACAGGCCGGAATCACATGATCAATGCTTTCTACACCTCTCTCTCTCAATCTCTCTCTCTCTCTCTCCCCACAAGCAGAGTGAAGACACACACACACACACACACACACACACACACACACACACACACACACACACACACACACACACACACACACACACACACACACACACACACACACACACACACACACACACACACACACACACACACACACACTGATGGGCTGAAGGAGAGCTGTGTCATCACATTCTGTTCAGAGGAATATCAGACAACTGGGTGCTATGGGCTATAGTTCCAAACATTGGAACTATCCCATTGAGACAAAGGGGGGTGCTATGGGCTATAGTTCCAAACATTGGAACTATCCCATTGAGACAAAGGGGGGTGCTATGGGCTATAGTTCCAAACATTGGAACTATCCCATTGAGCTCCTTCACCTGGAAAGGAGCCAGCTGAGGTGGTTCGGGCATCTGGTTAGGATGCCTCTCGGGCGTCTCCCTAGGGAGGTCCTCGAGGCACGTCCCACTGGGAGGAGACCCCGGGGCAGACCAAGGACCAGATGGATTAGATGGATTATATCTCCACTGGGAGGAGATCCCGGGGCAGACCAAGGACCAGATGGATTATATCTCCACTGGGAGGAGACCTAGGGGCAGACCAAGGACCAGATGGATTATATCTCCACTGGGAGGAGACCCCGGGGCAGACCAAGGACCAGATGGATTATATCTCCACTGGGAGGAGACCTCGGGGCAGACCAAGGCGCAGTTGGTGGAAACACATCGACTCACTGGCCTTGGAACGTCTCGGGATCCCCCAGAAGGAAGTCACTAATGTAGCTCTGGAGAGGGAAGTCTGGAGCACTCTGGTGGTAGCCTGGCTAATAAGCCAGACCGAATCAGCCGTTGGCAAAAAAATAATTGCCTGCCGGCGGATTACGCCCATTTCCTACACCAGAGAACTGGTGTGGCCAATCGGGACACGGTATGCAATATGGGCGGGCTTTGGTACAGTTGACTGACAGTAGCTCTGACCAATTGCATCAAAGAGAAAATGTTTGAACCCGCCCCCCGGGAAACAAGATCCATACACAGCATCTCCAGACTCAAATACCACACGACAGTGTGATTTGACAGGAGCTGTTGCCCCCGCGACCCGACTACGGATAAGCGGTTGAAGATGGATGGATGGTACAACACACGGATCTCCATATGTGACTAACCATCACCTGGATCTCCATATATGAAGATCACGACACTGACCTCATCAAACCCTGGATAGCCATATATGGTTTGTTTAGATGTGCATCCATGGAGCCGGCCAGCAACTCTACACGTGACCTCACTGACACCAGAATAATGGTTTAACTCCTGCGTCTCAACTGTGCCGTATTAAGAAGCTTTGTTGTTTCAGGTTATCATCATTCTGACTACAGTCAGCGCTAACATCCTGTGAAGGATGACTCCATTGTGTCGCCGCGCCACAACATCAAAGAGAAATGCATCTGTAGGCGTGTGTTGCCCATGGTTACCTCAGTGTGTGTGTGTGTGTGTGTGTGTGTGTGTGTGTGTGTGTGTGTGTGTGTGTGTGCTGAAGTATCAGCAGCTAGTGCATACCATCTCACAGATGGGCTACGGATGTAAACTTTTAGTTTGTATCTTTGGCAGCCTAGGGCATGTGCATAAGTTGGTTGTGAGGGGCTTACAAATGGCCGGCCTTTCCAAAAGGAGAGCCAAGCACTTAGCGAGGTACTGCTCAGTTTCAGCCATTATAGGAAGCCACTCAATTTGGAGGAGGCATTGTTTCCTTTATCCATGATTTATGTCTGCTGTCCTGTGTCCGACATGTTGTACTGTATGTAACGATGCTGTCCTGTGTCTGACATGTTGCTGTACTGTATGTAACGATGCTGTCCTGTGTCTGACATGATGTACTATATGTAACGATGCTGTCCTGTGTCTGACATGTTGCTGTACTGTATGTAATGATGCTGTCCTGTGTCTGACATGTTGCTGTACTGTATGTAACGATGCTGTCCTGTGTCCGACATGTTGTACTGTATGTAACGATGCTGTCCTGTGTCTGACATGTTGCTGTACTGTATGTAACGATGCTGTCCTGTGTCTGACATGTTGCTGTACTGTATGTAACGATGCTGTCCTGTGTCTGACATGTTGCTGTACTGTATGTAACGATGCTGTCCTGTGTCTGACATGTTGTTGTACTGTATGTAACGATGCTGTCCTGTGTCTGACATGTTGCTGTACTGTATGTAACGATGCTGTCCTGTGTCTGACATGTTGCTGTACTGTATGTAACGATGCTGTCCTGTGTCTGACATGTTGCTGTACTGTATGTAACGATGCTGTCCTGTGTCTGACATGTTGTACTGTATGTAACGATGCTGTCCTGTGTCTGACATGTCTGTACTGTATGTAACGATGCTGTCCTGTGTCTGACATGTTGTTGTACTGTATGTAACGATGCTGTCCTGTGTCTAACATGTTGCTGTACTGTATGTAACGATGCTGTCCTGTGTCTGACATGTTGTACTGTATGTAACGATGCTGTCCTGTGTCTGACATGTTGTACTGTATGTAACGATGCTGTCCTGTGTCTGACATGTTGTACTGTATGTAACGATGCTGTCCTGTGTCTGACATGTTGTTGTACTGTATGTAACGATGCTGTCCTGTGTCTGACATGTTGCTGTACTGTATGTAACGATGCTGTCCTGTGTCTGACATGTTGTACTGTATGTAACGATGCTGTCCTGTGTCTGACAGTGTCTATGTCCTTTGTACAAGGTATTCCTGTATAGATCGTCTCTTATGGGGGTCCCTGTGGGGGTCCCTATGGGGGTCCCTATGGGGGTCCCTGTGGGGGTCCCTGTGGGGGTCCCTATGGGGGTCCCTGTGGGGGTCCCTGTGGGGGTCCCTGTGGGGGTCCCTATGGGGGTCCCTGTGGGGGTCCCTATGGGGGTCCCTGTGGGGGTCCCTATGGGGGTCCCTGTGGGGGTCCCTATGGGGGTCCCTGTGGGGGTCCCTGTGGGGGTCCCTATGGGGGTCCCTGTGGGGGTCCCTGTGGGGGTCCCTGTGGGGGTCCCTATGGGGGTCCCTATGGGGGTCCCTGTGGGGGTCCCTATGGGGGTCCCTGTGGGGGTCCCTGTGGGGGTCCCTGTGGGGGTCCCTATGGGGGTCCCTATGGGGGTCCCTGTGGGGGTCCCTGTGGGGGTCCCTGTGGGGGTCCCTGTGGGGGTCCCTATGGGGGTCCCTGTGGGGGTCCCTGTGGGGGTCCCTGTGGGGGTCCCTGTGGGGGTCCCTATGGGGGTCCCTGTGGGGGTCCCTGTGGGGGTCCCTGTGGGGGTCCCTATGGGGGTCCCTGGCATATGTTTTCTAACGGGGGTCTGCACGGCTAATTAGTGTCAATTTGGTGGTCTTTGACATGAAAAGGTTTGGGAACCACTGTGTACTATATCACTGTACTATATCACTGTACTATATCACTGTACTATATCACTGTACTATATCACTGTACTATATCACTATAACCACTGTACTATATCACTGTACTATATCACTGTACTATATCACTGTACTATATCACTGTACTGTATCACTGTACTATATCACTATAACCACTGTACTATATCACTGTACTATATCACTGTACTGTATCACTGTACTATATCACTATAACCACTGTACTATATCACTGTACTATATCACTGTACTATATCACTGTACTGTATCACTGTACTATATCACTGTACTATATCACTATAACCACTGTACTATATCACTGTACTATATCACTGTACTATATCACTGTACTATATCACTATATCACTGTACTATATCACTGTACTATATCACTGTACTATATCACTGTACTATATCACTGTACTATATCACTATACTATATCACTGTACTGTATCACTGTACTGTATCACTGTACTATATCACTGTACTATATCACTGTACTATATCACTGTACTGTATCACTGTACTATATCACTGTACTATATCACTGTACTGTATCACTGTACTATATCACTGTACTATATCACTGTACTATATCACTGTACTATATCACTGTACTGTATCACTGTACTATATCACTGTACTATATCACTGTACTGTATCACTGTACTATATCACTGTACTATATCACTATATCACTGTACTATATCACTGTACTATATCACTGTACTATATCACTGTACTGCATCACTGTACTATATCACTGTATTATATCACTGTACTATATCACTGTACTATATCACTGTACTATATCACTGTACTATATCACTATATCACTGTACTATATCACTGTACTATATCACTGTACTATATCACTGTACTATATCACTGTACTATATCACTGTACTATATCACTATACTATATCACTGTACTATATCACTATATCACTGTACTATATCACTGTACTATATCACTGTACTATATCACTGTACTATATCACTGTACTGTATCACTGTACTATATCACTGTACTATATCACTGTACTATATCACTGTACTATATCACTATACTATATCACTGTACTATATCACTGTACTATATCACTGTACTATATCACTGTACTATATCACTATATCACTGTACTATATCACTGTACTATATCACTATATCACTGTACTATATCACTATACTATATCACTGTACTATATCACTGTACTATATCACTGTACTATATCACTGTACTATATCACTATATCACTGTACTATATCACTATACTATATCACTGTACTATATCACTGTACTATATCACTGTACTATATCACTATATCACTGTACTATATCACTATACTATATCACTGTACTATATCACTGTACTATATCACTGTACTATATCACTGTACTATATCACTGTACTATATCACTGTACTATATCACTGTACTATATCACTATATCACTGTACTATATCACTATATCACTGTACTATATCACGATATCACTGTACTATATCACTATATCACTGTACTATATCACTATACTATATCACTATATCACTGTACTATATCACTATATCACTATACTATATCACTATACTATATCACTATACTATATCACTGTACTATATCACTATACTATATCACTATACTATATCACTATACTATATCACTGTACTATATCACTATACTATATCACTATACTATATCACTGTACTATATCACTGTACTATATCACTATACTATATCGCTGTACTATATCACTGTACTATATCACTGTACTATATCACTGTACTATATCACTATATCACTGTACTATATCACTATATCACTGTACTATATCACTATATCACTGTACTATATCACTATACTATATCACTATATCACTGTACTATATCACTATAACCACTGTACTATATCACTGTACTATATCACTATACTATATCACTGTACTATATCACTGTACTATATCACTGTACTATATCACTGTACTATATCACTATATCACTGTACTATATCACTATATCACTGTACTATATCACTATATCACTGTACTATATCACTATACTATATCACTATATCACTGTACTATATCACTATACTATATCACTATATCACTGTACTATATCACTATACTATATCACTGTACTATATCACTATACTATATCACTATATCACTGTACTATATCACTATACTATAT
Organism: Electrona antarctica; assembly: GCF_951216825.1. Lineage (NCBI taxonomy): Eukaryota > Metazoa > Chordata > Actinopteri > Myctophiformes > Myctophidae > Electrona > Electrona antarctica. The sequence goes on along the minus strand of NW_027637999.1, from coordinate 839,056 downwards.
CACTGTACTATATCACTGTACTATATCACTGTACTATATCACTGTACTATATCACTGTACTATATCACTATACTATATCACTGTACTATATCACTATATCACTGTACTATATCACTGTACTATATCACTATATCACTGTACTATATCACTATATCACTGTACTATATCACTATATCACTGTACTATATCACTATATCACTGTACTATATCACTATATCACTGTACTATATCACTATATCACTGTACTATATCACTATACTATATCACTATATCACTGTACTATATCACTATACTATATCACTATATCACTGTACTATATCACTATACTATATCACTGTACTATATCACTGTACTATATCACTGTACTATATCACTGTACTATATCACTGTACTATATCACTGTACTATATCACTGTACTATATCACTATATCACTGTACTATATCACTATATCACTGTACTATATCACTATACTATATCACTATATCACTGTACTATATCACTATATCACTGTACTATATCACTATACTATATCACTATATCACTATACTATATCACTGTACTATATCACTATATCACTGTACTATATCACTGTACTATATCACTATATCACTGTACTATATCACTGTACTATATCACTGTACTATATCACTATATCACTGTACTATATCACTGTACTATATCACTATATCACTGTACTATATCACTGTACTATATCACTATATCACTGTACTATATCACTGTACTATATCACTGTACTATATCACTATATCACTGTACTATATCACTATACTATATCACTGTACTATATCACTATATCACTGTACTATATCACTGTACTATATCACTATATCACTGTACTATATCACTGTACTATATCACTATATCACTGTACTATATCACTGTACTATATCACTATATCACTGTACTATATCACTGTACTATATCACTATATCACTGTACTATATCACTATATCACTGTACTATATCACTGTACTATATCACTATATCACTGTACTATATCACTGTACTATATCACTATATCACTGTACTATATCACTATATCACTGTACTATATCACTATATCACTGTACTATATCACTATATCACTGTACTATATCACTATATCACTGTACTATATCACTGTACTATATCACTATATCACTGTACTATATCACTGTACTATATCACTGTACTATATCACTATATCACTGTACTATATCACTATATCACTGTACTATATCACTGTACTATATCACTATATCACTATATCACTGTACTATATCACTATATCACTGTACTATATCACTATATCACTGTACTATATCACTGTACTATATCACTATATCACTGTACTATATCACTGTACTATATCACTGTACTATATCACTATATCACTGTACTATATCACTATATCACTGTACTATATCACTGTACTATATCACTATATCACTATATCACTGTACTATATCACTATATCACTGTACTATATCACTATATCACTGTACTATATCACTGTACTATATCACTATATCACTGTACTATATCACTGTACTATATCACTATATCACTGTACTATATCACTGTACTATATCACTATATCACTGTACTATATCACTGTACTATATCACTATATCACTGTACTATATCACTGTACTATATCACTATATCACTGTACTATATCACTATATCACTGTACTATATCACTATATCACTGTACTATATCACTGTACTATATCACTGTACTATATCACTATATCACTGTACTATATCACTGTACTATATCACTGTACTATATCACTATATCACTGTACTATATCACTGTACTATATCACTATATCACTGTACTATATCACTGTACTATATCACTGTACTATATCACTATATCACTGTACTATATCACTGTACTATATCACTGTACTATATCACTATATCACTGTACTATATCACTGTACTATATCACTATATCACTGTACTATATCACTATATCACTGTACTATATCACTGTACTATATCACTATATCACTGTACTATATCACTGTACTATATCACTATATCACTGTACTATATCACTATACTATATCACTGTACTATATCACTATATCACTGTACTATATCACTATATCACTGTACTATATCACTGTACTATATCACTATATCACTGTACTATATCACTGTACTATATCACTATATCACTGTACTATATCACTATACTATATCACTGTACTATATCACTATATCACTGTACTATATCACTATATCACTGTACTATATCACTGTACTATATCACTATATCACTGTACTATATCACTGTACTATATCACTGTACTATATCACTATATCACTGTACTATATCACTGTACTATATCACTGTACTATATCACTATATCACTGTACTATATCACTGTACTATATCACTGTACTATATCACTATATCACTGTACTATATCACTGTACTATATCACTATATCACTGTACTATATCACTGTACTATATCACTGTACTATATCACTATATCACTGTACTATATCACTGTACTATATCACTGTACTATATCACTATATCACTGTACTATATCACTGTACTATATCACTATATCACTGTACTATATCACTATATCACTGTACTATATCACTGTACTATATCACTATATCACTGTACTATATCACTGTACTATATCACTATATCACTGTACTATATCACTATACTATATCACTGTACTATATCACTATATCACTGTACTATATCACTATATCACTGTACTATATCACTGTACTATATCACTATATCACTGTACTATATCACTGTACTATATCACTATATCACTGTACTATATCACTATACTATATCACTATACTATATCACTGTACTATATCACTATACTATATCACTATATCACTGTACTATATCACTGTACTATATCACTGTACTATATCACTGTACTATATCACTGTACTATATCACTGTATATCACTATATCACTGTACTGTATCACTGTACTATATCACTGTACTATATCACTATATCACTGTACTATATCACTGTACTATATCACTGTACTATATCACTGTACTATATCACTATACTATATCACTATATCACTGTACTATATCACTGTACTATATCACTGTACTATATCACTGTACTATATCACTATACTATATCACTATATCACTGTACTATATCACTGTACTATATCACTGTACTATATCACTATACTATATCACTGTACTATATCACTATACTATATCACTATATCACTGTACTATATCACTATACTATATCACTATATCACTGTACTATATCACTATATCACTGTACTATATCACTGTACTATATCACTATATCACTGTACTATATCACTGTACTATATCACTATATCACTGTACTATATCACTGTACTATATCACTATATCACTGTACTATATCACTGTACTATATCACTATATCACTGTACTATATCACTGTACTATATCACTATATCACTGTACTATATCACTGTACTATATCACTGTACTATATCACTATATCACTGTACTATATCACTCTACTATATCACTATATCACTGTACTATATCACTGTACTATATCACTGTACTATATCACTATATCACTGTACTATATCACTATACTATATCACTGTACTATATCACTATATCACTGTACTATATCACTGTACTATATCACTATATCACTGTACTATATCACTGTACTATATCACTATATCACTGTACTATATCACTATATCACTGTACTATATCACTGTACTATATCACTATATCACTGTACTATATCACTGTACTATATCACTGTACTATATCACTATATCACTGTACTATATCACTGTACTATATCACTATATCACTGTACTATATCACTATATCACTGTACTATATCACTATATCACTGTACTATATCACTATATCACTGTACTATATCACTATATCACTGTACTATATCACTATATCACTGTACTATATCACTGTACTATATCACTATATCACTGTACTATATCACTATATCACTGTACTATATCACTATATCACTGTACTATATCACTATATCACTGTACTATATCACTGTACTATATCACTATATCACTGTACTATATCACTATATCACTGTACTATATCACTGTACTATATCACTATATCACTGTACTATATCACTGTACTATATCACTGTACTATATCACTATATCACTGTACTATATCACTGTACTATATCACTATATCACTGTACTATATCACTATATCACTGTACTATATCACTATATCACTGTACTATATCACTATATCACTGTACTATATCACTATATCACTGTACTATATCACTGTACTATATCACTATATCACTGTACTATATCACTGTACTATATCACTATATCACTGTACTATATCACTATATCACTGTACTATATCACTGTACTATATCACTGTACTATATCACTGTACTATATCACTATATCACTGTACTATATCACTGTACTATATCACTGTACTATATCACTGTACTATATCACTGTACTATATCACTGTACTATATCACTGTACTATATCACTGTACTGTATCACTGTACTATATCACTGTACTATATCACTATATCACTGTACTATATCACTGTACTATATCACTGTACTATATCACTGTACTATATCACTGTACTGTATCACTGTACTGTATCACTGTACTATATCACTATAACCACTGTACTATATCACTGTACTATATCACTGTACTATATCACTGTACTATATCACTATAACCACTGTACTATATCACTGTACTATATCACTGTACTATATCACTGTACTATATCACTGTACTATATCACTGTACTGTATCACTGTACTGTATCACTATAACCACTGTACTATATCACTGTACTATATCACTGTACTATATCACTGTACTGTATCACTGTACTGTATCACTGTACTATATCACTATAACCACTGTACTATATCACTGTACTATATCACTGTACTATATCACTGTACTGTATCACTATAACCACTGTACTATATCACTGTACTATATCACTGTACTATATCACTGTACTATATCACTGTACTGTATCACTGTACTGTATCACTATAACCACTGTACTATATCACTGTACTATATCACTGTACTATATCACTGTACTATATCACTGTACTGTATCACTGTACTATATCACTGTACTATATCACTGTACTATATCACTGTACTATATCACTGTACTATATCACTATAACCACTGTACTATATCACTGTACTATATCACTGTACTATATCACTGTACTATATCACTGTACTGTATCACTGTACTATATCACTATAACCACTGTACTATATCACTGTACTATATCACTGTACTATATCACTGTACTATATCACTATAACCACTGTACTATATCACTGTACTATATCACTGTACTATATCACTGTACTATATCACTGTACTATATCACTGTACTGTATCACTGTACTATATCACTATAACCACTGTACTATATCACTGTACTATATCACTGTACTATATCACTGTACTATATCACTGTACTATATCACTGTACTATATCACTGTACTATATCACTGTACTATATCACTATAACCACTGTACTATATCACTGTACTATATCACTGTACTGTATCACTGTACTATATCACTGTACTATATCACTATAACCACTGTACTATATCACTGTACTATATCACTGTACTATATCACTGTACTATATCACTGTACTATATCACTATAACCACTGTACTATATCACTGTACTATATCACTATAACCACTGTACTATATCACTGTACTATATCACTATAACCACTGTACTATATCACTGTACTATATCACTGTACTATATCACTGTACTATATCACTGTACTGTATCACTGTACTGTATCACTATAACCACTGTACTATATCACTGTACTATATCACTGTACTGTATCACTGTACTATATCACTATAACCACTGTACTATATCACTGTACTATATCACTGTACTATATCACTGTACTATATCACTGTACTATATCACTGTACTGTATCACTGTACTATATCACTGTACTATATCACTGTACTGTATCACTGTACTATATCACTGTACTATATCACTATAACCACTGTACTATATCACTGTACTATATCACTATATCACTGTACTATATCACTGTACTATATCACTGTACTATATCACTGTACTGTATCACTGTACTATATCACTATAACCACTGTACTATATCACTGTACTATATCACTGTACTATATCACTGTACTATATCACTATAACCACTGTACTATATCACTGTACTATATCACTGTACTATATCACTGTACTATATCACTGTACTATATCACTGTACTGTATCACTGTACTATATCACTATAACCACTGTACTATATCACTGTACTATATCACTGTACTATATCACTGTACTATATCACTGTACTATATCACTGTACTATATCACTATAACCACTGTACTATATCACTGTACTATATCACTGTACTGTATCACTGTACTATATCACTGTACTATATCACTATAACAACTGTACTATATCACTGTACTATATCACTGTACTATATCACTGTACTATATCACTGTACTATATCACTATAACCACTGTACTATATCACTGTACTATATCACTATAACCACTGTACTATATCACTGTACTATATCACTATAACCACTGTACTATATCACTGTACTATATCACTGTACTATATCACTGTACTATATCACTATAACCACTGTACTATATCACTGTACTATATCACTGTACTATATCACTGTACTATATCACTGTACTATATCACTGTACTGTATCACTGTACTGTATCACTATAACCACTGTACTATATCACTGTACTATATCACTGTACTGTATCACTGTACTATATCACTATAACCACTGTACTATATCACTGTACTATATCACTGTACTATATCACTGTACTATATCACTGTACTATATCACTGTACTGTATCACTGTACTATATCACTGTACTATATCACTGTACTGTATCACTGTACTATATCACTGTACTATATCACTGTACTATATCACTGTACTGTACCACTGTACTATATCACTGTACTATATCACTGTACTATATCACTGTACTATATCACTATATCACTGTACTATATCACTGTACTGTATCACTGTACTATATCACTATAACCACTGTACTATATCACTGTACTATATCACTGTACTATATCACTGTACTATATCACTGTACTATATCACTATAACCACTGTACTATATCACTATAACCACTGTACTATATCACTGTACTATATCACTGTACTATATCACTGTACTATATCACTGTACTATATCACTATAACCACTGTACTATATCACTATATCACTGTACTATATCACTGTACTATATCACTGTACTATATCACTGTACTATATCACTGTACTATATCACTATAACCACTGTACTATATCACTATAACCACTGTACTATATCACTGTACTATATCACTGTACTATATCACTGTACTATATCACTGTACTATATCACTATAACCACTGTACTATATCACTGTACTATATCACTGTACTGTATCACTGTACTATATCACTGTACTATATCACTATAACCACTGTACTATATCACTGTACTATATCACTGTACTATATCACTGTACTATATCACTATAACCACTGTACTATATCACTGTACTATATCACTATAACCACTGTACTATATCACTGTACTATATCACTGTACTATATCACTGTACTATATCACTGTACTATATCACTGTACTATATCACTGTACTATATCACTATAACCACTGTACTATATCACTGTACTATATCACTGTACTATATCACTGTACTATATCACTGTACTATATCACTATATCACTGTACTATATCACTGTACTGTATCACTGTACTATATCACTATAACCACTGTACTATATCACTATATCACTGTACTATATCACTGTACTATATCACTGTACTATATCACTGTACTATATCACTGTACTATATCACTATAACCACTGTACTATATCACTATAACCACTGTACTATATCACTGTACTATATCACTGTACTATATCACTGTACTATATCACTGTACTATATCACTGTACTATATCACTGTACTATATCACTGTACTGTATCACTGTACTATATCACTGTACTATATCACTGTACTGTATCACTGTACTATATCACTGTACTATATCACTATAACCACTGTACTATATCACTGTACTATATCACTATATCACTGTACTATATCACTGTACTATATCACTGTACTATATCACTGTACTGTATCACTGTACTATATCACTATAACCACTGTACTATATCACTGTACTATATCACTGTACTATATCACTGTACTATATCACTATAACCACTGTACTATATCACTGTACTATATCACTGTACTATATCACTGTACTATATCACTGTACTATATCACTGTACTGTATCACTGTACTATATCACTATAACCACTGTACTATATCACTGTACTATATCACTGTACTATATCACTGTACTATATCACTGTACTATATCACTGTACTATATCACTATAACCACTGTACTATATCACTGTACTATATCACTGTACTGTATCACTGTACTATATCACTGTACTATATCACTATAACAACTGTACTATATCACTGTACTATATCACTGTACTATATCACTGTACTATATCACTGTACTATATCACTATAACCACTGTACTATATCACTGTACTATATCACTATAACCACTGTACTATATCACTGTACTATATCACTATAACCACTGTACTATATCACTGTACTATATCACTGTACTATATCACTATAACCACTGTACTATATCACTGTACTATATCACTGTACTATATCACTGTACTATATCACTGTACTATATCACTGTACTGTATCACTGTACTGTATCACTATAACCACTGTACTATATCACTGTACTATATCACTGTACTGTATCACTGTACTATATCACTATAACCACTGTACTATATCACTGTACTATATCACTGTACTATATCACTGTACTATATCACTGTACTATATCACTGTACTGTATCACTGTACTATATCACTGTACTATATCACTGTACTGTATCACTGTACTATATCACTGTACTATATCACTGTACTATATCACTGTACTGTACCACTGTACTATATCACTGTACTATATCACTGTACTATATCACTGTACTATATCACTATATCACTGTACTATATCACTGTACTGTATCACTGTACTATATCACTATAACCACTGTACTATATCACTGTACTATATCACTGTACTATATCACTGTACTATATCACTGTACTATATCACTATAACCACTGTACTATATCACTATAACCACTGTACTATATCACTGTACTATATCACTGTACTATATCACTGTACTATATCACTATAACCACTGTACTATATCACTATATCACTGTACTATATCACTGTACTATATCACTGTACTATATCACTGTACTATATCACTGTACTATATCACTATAACCACTGTACTATATCACTATAACCACTGTACTATATCACTGTACTATATCACTGTACTATATCACTGTACTATATCACTGTACTATATCACTATAACCACTGTACTATATCACTGTACTATATCACTGTACTGTATCACTGTACTATATCACTGTACTATATCACTATAACCACTGTACTATATCACTGTACTATATCACTGTACTATATCACTGTACTATATCACTGTACTATATCACTATAACCACTGTACTATATCACTGTACTATATCACTATAACCACTGTACTATATCACTGTACTATATCACTGTACTATATCACTGTACTATATCACTGTACTATATCACTGTACTATATCACTGTACTATATCACTATAACCACTGTACTATATCACTGTACTATATCACTGTACTATATCACTGTACTATATCACTATATCACTGTACTATATCACTGTACTGTATCACTGTACTATATCACTATAACCACTGTACTATATCACTATATCACTGTACTATATCACTGTACTATATCACTGTACTATATCACTGTACTATATCACTGTACTATATCACTGTACTATATCACTATAACCACTGTACTATATCACTGTACTATATCACTGTACTATATCACTGTACTATATCACTGTACTATATCACTGTACTATATCACTGTACTATATCACTATAACCACTGTACTATATCACTGTACTATATCACTGTACTATATCACTGTACTATATCACTATAACCACTGTACTATATCACTGTACTATATCACTGTACTATATCACTGTACTATATCACTGTACTATATCACTGTACTATATCACTATAACCACTGTACTATATCACTGTACTATATCACTGTACTATATCACTGTACTATATCACTGTACTGTATCACTGTACTATATCACTATAACCACTGTACTATATCACTGTACTATATCACTGTACTGTATCACTGTACTATATCACTGTACTATATCACTATAACCACTGTACTATATCACTGTACTATATCACTGTACTATATCACTGTACTATATCACTGTACTATATCACTGTACTGTATCACTGTACTATATCACTGTACTATATCACTATAACCACTGTACTATATCACTGTACTATGGTAAATGGTAAATGGTGCATTTATATAGCGCCTTTATCCAAGGCGCTTTACATAGATTGTGCATTACATTCACCCATTCACACACACATTCATACACCGATGGCAGCGGAAACCATGCAAGGTACCAACTAGCACATCGGGAGCAATTAGGGGTTCAGTGTCTTGCTCAAGGACACTTCGACAGTAACTCTGGGGGAGCCCGGGTTCGAACTGGCAACCTTGCGGTTCCCATCCAGGCACTCTACCCCTGAGCCACCGCCGCCACCACTATATAACTGTACTATATCACTGTACTATATCACTGTACTATATCACTGTACTATATAACTATAACCACTGTACTATATCACTGTACTATATCACTGTACTATATCACTATACTATATCACTGTACTGTATAACTATAACCACTGTACTATATCACTGTACTATATCACTATACTATATCACTGTACTATATCACTGTACTATATCACTGTACTATATCACTGTACTGTATCACTGTACTATATCACTGTACTATATAACTATAACCACTGTACTATATCACTGTACTATATCACTGTACTATATCACTGTACTATATCACTGTACTATATCACTATAACCACTGTACTATATCACTGTACTATATAACTGTACTATATCACTGTACTATATCACTGTACTATATCACTGTACTGTATCACTAGAACCACTGTACTATATCACTGTACTATATAACTGGACTATATCACTGTACTATATCACTGTACTATATCACTGTACTATATCACTGTACTATATCACTATAACCACTGTACTATATCACTGTACTATATCACTGTACTATATCACTGTACTATATCACTGTACTATATCACTGTACTATATCACTGTACTGTATCACTGTACTATATCACTGTACTATATCACTATAACCACTGTACTATATCACTGTACTATATAACTGTACTATATCACTGTACTATATCACTGTACTATATCACTGTACTATATCACTGTACTATATAACTATAACCACTGTACTATATCACTGTACTATATCACTATACTATATCACTGTACTGTATAACTATAACCACTGTACTATATCACTGTACTATATCACTATACTATATCACTGTACTATATCACTGTACTATATCACTATAACCACTGTACTATATCACTGTACTATATCACTGTACTATATCACTATACTATATCACTGTACTGTATCACTGTACTATATCACTGTACTGTATCACTGTACTATATCACGTGAGCCTGCCTGCCTGCCTGTCTGTCTGCCTGCCTGCCTGCCTGCCTGCCTGCCTGCCTGCCTGCCATCGTGTATATTGCTACTAAAATAATTAGGACTTTGGTGATGTGTTGTATTTATACTTTGAGGTGTATTATGGATATTTTACTTGCTGTTCCAGAATGTAACATTTATGATGTGGTATTGTATGTAATGTGTAATTTTATGTCTGCCTCTTGGCCAGTCCAGTTCTTAGAGTATATATGAATAGAGAAACCCTGAGGCGAAATGGACATAGTGGCCGAATTTGGTATTGCAGTTTGGACCCAAATCGTGAACGCGCTGGTCCGTTGACTATCATTGCGCACGTTCATGATGACACGTGAACGCTGTTTCATACGTGAATGCACGTGAACGCGTGCAATATAGTCAACGGCCAGTGCGTTCACGATATGGGTCCAATCCATCCCAGAATGCACTCTGTTCCTACACGGAAGGAGGAGTGAAATCGCCTCATGCGCTTTAGAGCAACTTAATGCAAGTGGATGGAGGAGAAATCTGGTGCCGTCTCTATTCATATATACTCTAAGGTCCAGTTTGAACTTGAAAAAGAGACTCAGTGTCAATGTGTTTTTACTGGTTAAATAAAGGTTACATTAAAAAAAAAAAAAAAAAAAAACATGCAGGCATCGCTCTAGTCAGGACGAAGATACAGAACCCCCTGGTGGTCACCCAGCGCTACTGCAGCTGCCCGTACTCATGTGGACATGCATGCACAGAGACGGACGGACAGACAGACAGAGGGACACACACAGCTGTTAGTTGGAGCGGTTTAGGCACCGCTAAAAAAACGGTACACAAAACGAATGAATGCATAGGAACGCACGCACGCGCGCGCGCGCACACACACACACACACACACACACACACACACACACACACACAGAATTTCGCCGGTCAACACATTGAGGCTGATGATGATCAGATGAATGAATCACACAGAGAGAGAGAGAGAGAGAGATGGAGAGAGACAGAGAGAGAACCGATGTTACAGACACATGTAACACGGTATGCTACGGCCACGCCAAGCCACGCTGCTACACACACACACAAATAAACCAGTGAAGCCACGCACGGTACAGACACACACACTAGCTCCGTTTGGAACCTCAATATCTGCGCACACACAAACACACACACAGCACAATAACAGTGTATGTAAAACGTGCACCTTTTATCCAGACAGCAGATCCATTCTGACGGAGAGGATGAGGAAGAATGCACGGCGACCATCTTCTCTCTGTGTGAGTGAGTGTCTCTCTCTCTCTCTCTCTCTCTGTGTGTGTGAGTGTCTCTCTCTCTCTCTCTCTCTCTCTCTCTGTGTGTGTGAGTGTCTCTCTCTCTCTCTCTCTCTCTCTCTCTCTGTGTGAGTGAGTGAGTCTCTCTCTCTCTCTCTCTCTCTCTCTCTCTCTCTCTGTGTGTGTGTGTGAGTGAGTGTCTCTCTCTCTCTCTCTCTCTCTCTCTCTCTCTCTGTGTGTGTGTGTGAGTGAGTGTCTCTCTGTGTGTGTGTGTGTGTGTGTGTGTGTGTGTGTGTGTGTGTCTCTCTCTCTCTCTGTGTGTGAGTGAGTCTCTCTCTCTCTCTCTCTCTCTCTCTCTCTCTCTCTCTCTCTCTCTTTGTGTGAGTGAGTGTCTCTCTCTCTCTCTCTCTCTCTCTCTCTCTCTCTCTGTGTGTGAGTGGCTTTATTGGCATGATAAATATGTTCTACATTCCCAAAGCATACATAAAACAAAACAAAAGTCAACATGCACACAGAGTCAACAACAAACATCCCAACAATAATGAACAACAAGCAATATACAGCAACAACTAAATTAACAAACAGAAACATAACAGCAACTTAATGACCTGTTCAGACAGATATACCTGTCTCTGTCCACTGTCTGTCCCTCTGACAGATATACCTGTCTGTCTCTACTGTCCACTGTCTGTCTGTCCCTCAGACAGATATACCTGTCTCTGTCCACTGTCTGTCCCTCAGACAGATATACCTGTATGTCTCTACTGTCCACTGTCTGTCTGTCCCTCAGACAGATATACCTGTCTGTCCCTACTGTCCACTGTCTGTCTGTCCCTCTGACAGATATACCTGTCTGTCTCTACTGTCCACTGTCTGTCTGTCCCTCTGACAGATATACCTGTCTGTCTCTACTGTCCACTGTCTGTCTGTCCCTCTGACAGATATACCTGTCTGTCTCTACTGTCCACTGTCTGTCTGTCCCTCAGACAGATATACCTGTCTGTCTCTACTGTCCTCTGTCTGTCTGTCCCTCAGACAGATATACCTGTCTGTCTCTACTGTCCTCTGTCTGTCTGTCACTCAGTTGACGACAACTCCACACGTATTTTGCTGCCAAAACTGTGCATTTGGACTGTTCGATACTTCCTTAATGTCAACGAAGTCCACACCCACAACACCAGAGGGAGTGCAACGAACCATGTACAACCCAGATTCGGCACAAAAAAGGGACTAAATTAATTTCGCTCCTATGCCACCAAAATGTGGAACGCCCTACCAACAGTCATTAAGACATGCAAATCCCTTGACTCCTTCAAAACCGCTCTCAAAGGGCACCTACGGATGGCTGCAATTCGAAACTGGCCCCCGTAAAATCTGAATCCCCCCCCACCGCCCCCCCTTCCCTTTTTCCCTCACTGTATATGTTTCTTTTCCATTTTTACCTCCATTATGATGACTTCCTGTTCTGTTCTTTGTCTATATAGAAGTGTCTATTTGTACGTCTCTAAATGTTTTGATGAATTGAACATGGTGGACCCAGCTCTTGTAAACAAGTGTAATTGGGTCGTCCACTCACAGTTAACAGCCTTTGTATTGAGTTTGTGCTTGAAATGTACTGTAATTCTGCAAACTGTTAATAAATATTTCAATCAAACATATTGAAGTGATGAGTTATTATTGGTGGATTCAAATTCTTTATATTTTTCTTTAAATTTAGGGAAGTCTTTATACTTGTCACATTGTAACAGCAAGTGTAGTTCCGTCTCCACCTCCCCTTGAGAGCAGAGTGAACACAGTCTGTCTTCTCTAGGCAGCCAGTTCTGTGTCTGTTTCTACTGCCAGGTGGTGGTCACTGAGTCTGTACATAGTCAACATCTGTTTCTATTGAGTCTGTACTAGAGACCAGCGGGTGGCGGATTTAGCCGCGGTTGCCGCGGGTGAACCGCAGTTTAGGGTGGATTAGGGTCAATTCAATATATTATAAATTAATATCGGATAAACCGCGGGTGAAATAATGCTGGAAATAATAAATGAATGGCAGCCATCTATCTATAGGCTTTATAACTTTTAAAACGGAAATAAATTAATGATATCTATATCTATAGTCTTATAATATATTTTTTAAAAGGCACAAAATCTCAGCATGCGTGCGTTAGTAGTATTTTAATATTTTCCATCAGGCACAAATTAGACGCCTATATTGGCTAAGAAGGACCACAACAACGAGTGGGCTGCTAGCTGCTAGGCTAACAGGCAGCTGAGAGTATGAAAGAAACTTACAACTAACTGAAACAGAAGGGAAGAATATAAGTTTGGCGTGGGACTCGGTGCCATGGGACTGCATGGGAGCGAGGGCTGGATATATGCCACATGAAAAGACGTTCGTTGCGATGTGCGAACGTGACTGACTGAACGGACGGCAGCCTTGTTGCCATGGAAATGGGAATATACAACCGTAACTTTGGTGAACTGTCGGCAGTGGTGAGTGACACAACTTATAAATAGCCGATCTACAAGCTCACAACGCGTCGCAGCGAGCCAGCGACGCGTTGTGAGCTTGTAGATTGGCTATCCCTGC
Source organism: Electrona antarctica (assembly GCF_951216825.1). Classification (NCBI taxonomy): domain Eukaryota; kingdom Metazoa; phylum Chordata; class Actinopteri; order Myctophiformes; family Myctophidae; genus Electrona; species Electrona antarctica. The sequence goes on along the minus strand of NW_027637999.1, from coordinate 823,245 downwards.
AGCGGATTTCGGGTGGTTGCGGATATATAAATTGGATTAATTAATTAATGCGGTCGGATAACGGGCGGATCATTAATATGTACGGGCGGATTAGGGTGACAAAAAAGCTCATCCGCAGTTCTCTAGTCTGTACTCTGTACATAGTCAACATCTGTTTCTATTGCCAGGCGGTGGTCGCTGAGTCTGTACATAGTCAACATCTTCCTCAGTTTTGGATCAGTAACAGTGGTCAGGTAATTTGCCACTGTGTATTCTCGGTTGAGGGCCAAATATAGCATTCTAATTTACTTTGGGTTTTTGTTGTGTTTTTCCAGCTGACTGAGGGGACTCCTGCTCATGTTCTCTCTCTCTCGGCAGGCCTTGTTGTCTCCAGTGCTACGGCAGGCCTTGTTGTCTCCAGTGCTATGGCAGGCCTTGTTGTCTCCAGTGCTACGGCAGGCCTTGTTGTCTCCAGTGCTACGGCAGGCCTTGTTGTCTCCAGTGCTACGGCAGGCCTTGTTGTCTCCAGTGCTACGGCAGGCCTTGTTGTCTCCAGTGCTACGGCAGGCCTTGTTGTCTCCAGTGCTACGGCAGGCCTTGTTGTCTCCAGTGCTACGGCAGGCCTTGTTGTCTCCAGTGCTACGGCAGGCCTTGTTGTCTCCAGTGCTACGGCAGGCCTTGTTGTCTCCAGTGCTACGGCAGGCCTTGTTGTCTCCAGTGCTACGGCAGGCCTTGTTGGCTCCAGTGCTACGGCCTTGTTGGCTCCAGTGCTACGGCAGGCCTTGTTGTCTCCAGTGCTACGGCAGGCCTTGTTGTCTCCAGTGCTACGGCAGGCCTTGTTGGCTCCAGTGCTACGGCCTTGTTGGCTCCAGTGCTACGGCAGGCCTTGTTGACGGATCTGTTCCCAGTGCTACGGCAGGCCTTGTTGACGGATCTGGAAGAGATTTTGAAGGTTCTGGTTCCAAAAATGAACCAGTATTTAATGTGTTAAAATCCATGATATTTACATTGGAATGAATGAGCCTGAGGCTGGAAAGTGTCCAAGTGGGAGTGTCTAAGTGGGAGAGGACGGGGCTTAGCTAAGAAATGCTTCTCAAGTTATAGGCCCAATCTCAATCCGCTCCCTTGCTGACTCAATGAGCCCTCACTGACGTAGCTGCGTTCATGTGAAGTCTGCGAGGGCTTGAGGGAAGTCCCATTTTAAATGGGTAAAGTCAGTGAGGACTCAGCCCCGCCCCTTCATGTGCCCTTTGCCAAAGTCAGCAAAAAATGACCCACAGTTCATAGCGTTACCAGGGGAACGTCAATCATTTAAGTATGCAAATTAGTTATGTATCGCGGTTAGAATGTCAACAAACACAATAGTGCTTTCTCACTGTTCTCAAAGGGAGACGGAATGGAAGGATAGGCTATATATTTAATAACAATAATAACTAGAACTGCACTCTGTCGAGTGCCTACTTGCTTGTTGCACACAAGTATGGCCTACTATTGTGCAAGCAGAGCGCGCAAGTACTGTCGACCGCTACAAACTGTCAAATCTCAGCTTCTCTGTGAAAGAACGTTTGAAATATTGAATTATTAGGTTTAGCTATTTGCTGTATACATACCTAGTTTTTGGAGGTACAAAAGTAGTATTGTTAAGTATGGTAAGAGACGGCTTTCGATGGTGACGTATATGCCGATCAGTGTCGGGTGGATTAAAGGAAATGCCTCTATGTATATGTATATGTAATTTGTAAGTTGATTAGCGGTATACTGTGGTTACTTTGCGCCCCGTTTGATGCGTATGTATCGTAGCAGCATATGACGTCAGGGTATAACTGGTACAACTAGCTCTCAATGATGACGTAATAAAGATGTGGATTAAAGGACCCAATGCCAGGTTGTAATTTAACGTGTGTGTCGAGTTTGACACACATACGTAAACACGTACAGACGCTTGGTGCATTTATAAATGGATGACATCATCGTACAATGACATCACAACCACGTCCTTTAAAAGGAATTGTGAAATGAATAAAACAGCTTAATGTCCGTATCAGTATATTTGTTCAGAACAACAAATCTGTTTAACCAAATTAGGTACATCACCAGTAATCGCCTTCACCGATTGGCCAGACTTCGCGTGACATAATGTGCTACCGAACCACCATTTACTGCCCGCGTTATTATGTCTCGTTTTCATCTAAACCAAAACATCCCGGTCTGACCATCATGCCACGGAGGAAGAAGGATCCCTGTCAGAAGCAGGCGTGTGCCATCCAGTCGTGTCTGAAGGCCAACAACTTCCAGGAGAGTTTGTGTCGGGATGCCATCAGAGACCTGCTGCGATGCTGCGATCTGCACGGAGACAAGTCTGTCTGCTGTGAGGGAATGTTGAAGACACCAGACTTCCTGGTGAAGTCACCACAACCTTCTGGTGAAGACACCAGACCTCCTGGTGAAGACACCACACCTCCTGGTGAAGACACCACAACCTCCTGGTGAAGACACCAGACCTCCTGGTGAAGTCACCACAACCTTCTGGTGAAGACACCAGACCTCCTGGTGAAGTCACCACAACCTTCTGGTGAAGACACCAGACCTTCTGGTGAAGACACCAGACCTCCTGGTGAAGACACCAGACCTCCTGGTGAAGTCACCACAACCTTCTGGTGAAGACACCAGACCTTCTGGTGAAGACACCAGACCTCCTGGTGAAGACACCAGACCTCCTGGTGAAGACACCAGACCTCCTGGTGAAGTCACCACAACCTTCTGGTGAAGACACCAGACCTTCTGGTGAAGACACCAGACCTCCTGGTGAAGACACCACAACCATCTGGTGAAGACCACAGACCATCTGGTGAAGACCACAGACCATCTGGTGAAGACCACAGACCATCTGGTGAAGACACCAGACCTTCTGGTGAAGACACCATACCTCCTGGTGAAGACACCAGACCTCCTGGTGAAGACACCACAACCTTCTGGTGAAGACACCAGACCTTCTGGTGAAGACACCACAACCTTCTGGTGAAGACACCAGACCTCCTGGTGAAGACACCAGACCTCCTGGTGAAGTCACCACAACCTTCTGGTGAAGACACCACAACCTTCTGTTGAAGACACCACAACCTTCTGGTGAAGACACCAGACCTCCTGGTGAAGACACCACAACCATCTTGTGAAGACCACAGACCATCTGGTGAAGACCACAGACCATCTGTGGAAGACCACAGACCATCTGGTGAAGACCACAGACCATCTGGTGAAGACCAAAAATCATGGATTTAAGATGGATTTCAGATCATTAAAGCGGAGCTGTGGCCTGAGTCCATACATATACATGTTTAACCAGTAAGTTACAGATTGGAAAAAATGCTCGAAGAGAGCAAAGAGGTAGGGGGGGGGGGGGGGGGGGGGGGGGGGGAGAGGGCAGGTTGTGCAGTGACTTGTAGGTGGTGAGGACTCGGAGTAATTTGAAGTCGATTTGTTAAAGTAAAGTCGATTAAAGTAAAATCTAGATTTTAATTTGTTGTAAACTGTTCTTTATTTCAACATTATTATTATTATTATTATTAATAATAACATTATTATTATTATTATTAATAATAATAATCCTCTTAGCTGACCCTGTATTCAACTGTACTTTACTGTGAGAAATGTTAATAAAGTATTCAATCAATCAATCAATCAATCAATCAATCAATCAAAATGTCCTTCACGAATCACGAGACAACAACACTACAACATTTAACGGTAATGAAGCTGGTGGAGTCTCTCGTCGATACTCGTGTGAACCACAAGAGGGCGCCATTGTACTGTATTTTTCGTTATATTTCGTTAAATAACTGAAATGTTCTGTATTTCTACTTCTACTGCATTACATTTCAGAGGCGAATATTGTACTTTTACTAAACTACAATATTTATAACATATATATAACATTTTAGTTACTTTAGTAGATTTTGATTATTACAAAACATACAGTAACCACTTCAGGACTAAATCAGTGGTTCCCAAACCTTTTCATGGACCCCCAAAGTGACACTTATTAGCCCCGCGGACCCCCGTTTGAAAAGATAGGCCAGGGACCCCGTTTGAAAAGATAGGCCAGGGACCCCCGTTTGAAAAGATAGGCCAGGGACCCCCGTTTGAAAAGATAGGCCAGGGACCCCCGTTTGAAAAGATAGGCCAGGGACCCCCGTTTGAAAAGATAGGCCAGGGACCCCCATTAGAAAAGATAGGCCAGGGACCCCCGTTTGAAGAGATAGGCCAGGGACCCCCGTTTGAAAAGATAGGCCAGGGACCCCCGTTTGAAAAGATAGGCCAGGGACCCCCATTAGAAAAGATAGGCCAGGGACCCCCATTAGAAAAGATAGGCCAGGGACCCCCATTAGAAAAGATAGGCCAGGGACCCCCATTAGAAAAGATAGACCAGGGACCCCCATTAGAAAAGATAGACCAGGGACCCCCATTTGAAAAGATAGACCAGGGACCCCCATTTGAAAAGATATACCAGGGACCCCCATTTGAAAAGATAGACCAGGGACCCCCATTTGAAAAGATAGGCCAGGGACCCCCATTTGAAAAGATAGGCCAGGGACCCCCTTTGAAAAGATAGGCCAGGGACCCCCATTAGAAAAGATAGGCCAGGGACCCCCGTTTGAAAAGATAGGCCAGGGACCCCCATTTGAAAAGATAGGCCAGGGACCCCCGTTTGAAAAGATAGGCCAGGGACCCCCGTTTGAAAAGATAGGCCAGGGACCCCCGTTTGAAAAGATAGACCAGGGACCCCCATTAGAAAAGATAGGCCAGGGACCCCCATTTGAAAAGATAGGCCAGGGACCCCCATTAGAAAAGATAGGCCAGGGACCCCCATTTGAAAAGATAGGCCAGGGACCCCCGTTTGAAAAGATAGGCCAGGGACCCCCTTTGAAAAGATAGGCCAGGGACCCCCATTAGAAAAGATAGGCCAGGGACCCCCGTTTGAAAAGATAGGCCAGGGACCCCCATTAAAAAGAAAGGCCAGGGACCCCCATTAGAAAAGATAGGCCAGGGACCCCCATTTGAAAAGATAGGCCAGGGACCCCCATTAGAAAAGATAGACCAGGGACCCCCGTTTGAAAAGATAGGCCAGGGACCCCCATTAGAAAAGATAGGCCAGGGACCCCCATTTGAAAAGATATGCCAGGGACCCCCATTTGAAAAGATAGGCCAGGGACCCCCTTTGAAAAGATAGGCCAGGGACCCCCATTAGAAAAGATAGGCCAGGGACCCCCGTTTGAAAAGATAGGCCAGGGACCCCCGTTTGAAAAGATAGGCCAGGGACCCCCGTTTGAAAAGATAGGCCAGGGACCCCCGTTTGAAAAGATAGGCCAGGGACCCCCGTTTGAAAAGATAGGCCAGGGACCCCCATTAGAAAAGATAGGCCAGGGACCCCCATTAGAAAAGATAGGCCAGGGACCCCCATTAGAAAAGATAGGCCAGGGACCCCCATTTGAAAAGATATGCCAGGGACCCCCGTTTGAAAAGATAGGCCAGGGACCCCCGTTTGAAAAGATAGGCCAGGGACCCCCATTTGAAAAGATAGGCCAGGGACCCCCATTTGAAAAGATAGGCCAGGGACCCCCGTTTGAAAAGATAGACCAGGGACCCCCATTAGAAAAGATAGGCCAGGGACCCCCATTTGAAAAGATAGGCCAGGGACCCCCATTAGAAAAGATAGGCCAGGGACCCCCGTTTGAAATGATATACCAGGTACCCCCATTAGAAAAGATAGGCCAGGGACCCCCATTTGAAAAGATAGGCCAGGGACCCCCATTAGAAAAGATAGGCCAGGGACCCCCATTTGAAAAGATAGGCCAGGGACCCCCGTTTGAAAAGATAGGCCAGGGACCCCCGTTTGAAAAGATAGGCCAGGGACCCCCATTAGAAAAGATAGGCCAGGGACCCCCATTTGAAAAGATAGGCCAGGGACCCCCTTTGAAAAGATAGGCCAGGGACCCCCATTAGAAAAGATAGGCCAGGGACCCCCGTTTGAAAAGATAGGCCAGGGACCCCCGTTTGAAAAGATAGGCCAGGGACCCCCGTTTGAAAAGATAGGCCAGGGACCCCCGTTTGAAAAGATAGGCCAGGGACCCCCGTTTGAAAAGATAGGCCAGGGACCCCCGTTTGAAAAGATAGGCCAGGGACCCCCGTTTGAAAAGATAGGCCAGGGACCCCCATTAGAAAAGATAGGCCAGGGACCCCCGTTTGAAAAGATAGGCCAGGGACCCCCGTTTGAAAAGATAGACCAGGGACCCCCATTTGAAAAGATAGGCCAGGGACCCCCATTTGAAAAGAGAGGCCAGGGACCCCCTTTGAAAAGATAGGCCAGGGACCCCCATTAGAAAAGATAGGCCAGGGACCCCCGTTTGAAAAGATAGGCCAGGGACCCCCATTAGAAAAAATAGGCCAGGGACCCCCATTAGAAAAGATAGGCCAGGGACCCCCATTAGAAAAGATAGACCAGGGACCCCCATTTGAAAAGATAGACCAGGGACCCCCATTTGAAAAGATAGACCAGGGACCCCCATTTGAAAAGATAGGCCAGGGACCCCGTTTGAAAAGATAGGCCAGGGACCCCCGTTTGAAAAGATAGGCCAGGGACCCCCGTTTGAAAAGATAGGCCAGGGACCCCCGTTTGAAAAGATAGGCCAGGGACCCCCGTTTGAAAAGATAGGCCAGGGACCCCCATTAGAAAAGATAGGCCAGGGACCCCCGTTTGAAGAGATAGGCCAGGGACCCCCGTTTGAAAAGATAGGCCAGGGACCCCCGTTTGAAAAGATAGGCCAGGGACCCCCATTAGAAAAGATAGGCCAGGGACCCCCATTAGAAAAGATAGGCCAGGGACCCCCATTAGAAAAGATAGGCCAGGGACCCCCATTAGAAAAGATAGACCAGGGACCCCCATTAGAATAGATAGACCAGGGACCCCCATTTGAAAAGATAGACCAGGGACCCCCATTTGAAAAGATATACCAGGGACCCCCATTTGAAAAGATAGACCAGGGACCCCCATTTGAAAAGATAGGCCAGGGACCCCCATTTGAAAAGATAGGCCAGGGACCCCCTTTGAAAAGATAGGCCAGGGACCCCCATTAGAAAAGATAGGCCAGGGACCCCCGTTTGAAAAGATAGGCCAGGGACCCCCATTTGAAATGATAGGCCAGGGACCCCCGTTTGAAAAGATAGGCCAGGGACCCCCGTTTGAAAAGATAGGCCAGGGACCCCCGTTTGAAAAGATAGACCAGGGACCCCCATTAGAAAAGATAGGCCAGGGACCCCCATTTGAAAAGATAGGCCAGGGACCCCCATTAGAAAAGATAGGCCAGGGACCCCCATTTGAAAAGATAGGCCAGGGACCCCCGTTTGAAAAGATAGGCCAGGGACCCCCTTTGAAAAGATAGGCCAGGGACCCCCATTAGAAAAGATAGGCCAGGGACCCCCGTTTGAAAAGATAGGCCAGGGACCCCCATTAAAAAGAAAGGCCAGGGACCCCCATTAGAAAAGATAGGCCAGGGACCCCCATTTGAAAAGATAGGCCAGGGACCCCCATTAGAAAAGATAGACCAGGGACCCCCGTTTGAAAAGATAGGCCAGGGACCCCCATTAGAAAAGATAGGCCAGGGACCCCCATTTGAAAAGATATGCCAGGGACCCCCATTTGAAAAGATAGGCCAGGGACCCCCTTTGAAAAGATAGGCCAGGGACCCCCATTAGAAAAGATAGGCCAGGGACCCCCGTTTGAAAAGATAGGCCAGGGACCCCCGTTTGAAAAGATAGGCCAGGGACCCCCGTTTGAAAAGATAGGCCAGGGACCCCCGTTTGAAAAGATAGGCCAGGGACCCCCGTTTGAAAAGATAGGCCAGGGACCCCCATTAGAAAAGATAGGCCAGGGACCCCCATTAGAAAAGATAGGCCAGGGACCCCCATTAGAAAAGATAGGCCAGGGACCCCCATTTGAAAAGATATGCCAGGGACCCCCGTTTGAAAAGATAGGCCAGGGACCCCCGTTTGAAAAGATAGGCCAGGGACCCCCATTTGAAAAGATAGGCCAGGGACCCCCATTTGAAAAGATAGGCCAGGGACCCCCGTTTGAAAAGATAGACCAGGGACCCCCATTAGAAAAGATAGGCCAGGGACCCCCATTTGAAAAGATAGGCCAGGGACCCCCATTAGAAAAGATAGGCCAGGGACCCCCGTTTGAAATGATATACCAGGTACCCCCATTAGAAAAGATAGGCCAGGGACCCCCATTTGAAAAGATAGGCCAGGGACCCCCATTAGAAAAGATAGGCCAGGGACCCCCATTTGAAAAGATAGGCCAGGGACCCCCGTTTGAAAAGATAGGCCAGGGACCCCCGTTTGAAAAGATAGGCCAGGGACCCCCATTAGAAAAGATAGGCCAGGGACCCCCATTTGAAAAGATAGGCCAGGGACCCCCTTTGAAAAGATAGGCCAGGGACCCCCATTAGAAAAGATAGGCCAGGGACCCCCGTTTGAAAAGATAGGCCAGGGACCCCCGTTTGAAAAGATAGGCCAGGGACCCCCGTTTGAAAAGATAGGCCAGGGACCCCCGTTTGAAAAGATAGGCCAGGGACCCCCGTTTGAAAAGATAGGCCAGGGACCCCCGTTTGAAAAGATAGGCCAGGGACCCCCGTTTGAAAAGATAGGCCAGGGACCCCCATTAGAAAAGATAGGCCAGGGACCCCCGTTTGAAAAGATAGGCCAGGGACCCCCGTTTGAAAAGATAGACCAGGGACCCCCATTTGAAAAGATAGGCCAGGGACCCCCATTTGAAAAGAGAGGCCAGGGACCCCCTTTGAAAAGATAGGCCAGGGACCCCCATTAGAAAAGATAGGCCAGGGACCCCCGTTTGAAAAGATAGGCCAGGGACCCCCATTAGAAAAAATAGGCCAGGGACCCCCATTAGAAAAGATAGGCCAGGGACCCCCATTAGAAAAGATAGACCAGGGACCCCCATTTGAAAAGATAGACCAGGGACCCCCATTTGAAAAGATAGACCAGGGACCCCCATTTGAAAAGATAGGCCAGGGACCCCCATTTGAAAAGAGAGGCCAGGGACCCCCTTTGAAAAGATAGGCCAGGGACCCCCATTAGAAAAGATAGGCCAGGGACCCCCGTTTGAAAAGATAGGCCAGGGACCCCCATTAGAAAAGATAGGCCAGGGACCCCCATTAGAAAAGATAGGCCAGGGACCCCCATTAGAAAAGATAGACCAGGGACCCCCATTAGAAAAGATAGACCAGGGACCCCCATTTGAAAAGATAGACCAGGGACCCCCATTTGAAAATATATACCAGGGACCCCCATTTGAAAAGATAGACCAGGGACCCCCATTTGAAAAGATAGGCCAGGGACCCCCATTTGAAAAGATAGGCCAGGGACCCCCTTTGAAAAGATAGGCCAGGGACCCCCATTAGAAAAGATAGGCCAGGGACCCCCGTTTGAAAAGATAGGCCAGGGACCCCTGTTTGAAAAGATAGGCCAGGGACCCCCGTTTGAAAAGATAGGCCAGGGACCCCCGTTTGAAAAGATAGGCCAGGGACCCCCGTTTGAAAAGATAGGCCAGGGACCCCCATTAGAAAAGACAGGCCAGGGACCCCCATTAGAAAAGATAGGCCAGGGACCCCCATTAGAAAAGATAGGCCAGGGACCCCCATTAGAAAAGATAGGCCAGGGACCCCCATTTGAAAAGATATGCCAGGGACCCCCATTTGAAAAGATAGGCCAGGGACCCCCGTTTGAAAAGATAGGCCAGGGACCCCCGTTTGAAAAGATAGGCCAGGGACCCCCGTTTGAAAAGATAGGCCAGGGACCCCCATTTGAAAAGATAGGCCAGGGACCCCCGTTTGAAAAGATAGACCAGGGACCCCCATTAGAAAAGATAGGCCAGGGACCCCCATTTGAAAAGATAGGCCAGGGACCCCCATTAGAAAAGATATGCCAGGGACCCCCATTTGAAAAGATAGGCCAGGGACCCCCGTTTGAAAAGATAGGCCAGGGACCCCCGTTTGAAAAGATAGGCCAGGGACCCCCGTTTGAAAAGATAGGCCAGGGACCCCCATTTGAAAAGATAGGCCAGGGACCCCCGTTTGAAAAGATAGACCAGGGACCCCCATTAGAAAAGATAGGCCAGGGACCCCCATTTGAAAAGATAGGCCAGGGACCCCCATTATAAAAGATAGGCCAGGGACCCCCATTTGAAAAGATAGGCCAGGGACCCCCGTTTGAAAAGATAGGCCAGGGACCCCCGTTTGAAAAGATAGGCCAGGGACCCCCTTTGAAAAGATAGGCCAGGGACCCCCGTTTGAAAAGATAGGCCAGGGACCCCCATTAGAAAAGATAGGCCAGGGACCCCCATTAGAAAAGATAGGCCAGGGACCCCCATTAGAAAAGATAGGCCAGGGACCCCCATTTGAAAAGATAGGCCAGGGACCCCCATTAGAAAAGATAGACCAGGGACCCCCGTTTGAAAAGATAGGCCAGGGACCCCCATTAGAAAAGATAGGCCAGGGACCCCCATTTGAAAAGATAGGCCAGGGACCCCCATTTGAAAAGATAGGCCAGGGACCCCCTTTGAAAAGATAGGCCAGGGACCCCCATTAGAAAAGATAGGCCAGGGACCCCCGTTTGAAAAGATAGGCCAGGGACCCCCGTTTGAAAAGATAGGCCAGGGACCCCCGTTTGAAAAGATAGGCCAGGGACCCCCGTTTGAAAAGATAGGCCAGGGACCCCCATTAGAAAAGATAGGCCAGGGACCCTAACCCTAACCCTAACCCTAACCCCCATTAGAAAAGATAGGCCAGGGACCCCCATTAGAAAAGATAGGCCAGGGACCCCCATTAGAAAAGATAGGCCAGGGACCCCCATTTGAAAAGATAGGCCAGGGACCCCCATTTGAAAAGATAGGCCAGGGACCCCCATTTGAAAAGATAGGCCAGGGACCCCCGTTTGAAAAGATAGGCCAGGGACCCCCATTTGAAAAGATAGGCCAGGGACCCCCATTTGAAAAGATAGGCCAGGGACCCCCGTTTGAAAAGATAGACCAGGGACCCCCATTAGAAAAGATAGGCCAGGGACCCCCATTTGAAAAGATAGGCCAGGGACCCCCATTAGAAAAGATAGGCCAGGGACCCCCATTTGAAAAGATAGGCCAGGGACCCCCGTTTGAAAAGATAGGCCAGGGACCCCCGTTTGAAAAGATAGACCAGGGACCCCCATTTGAAAAGATAGGCCAGGGACCCCCATTTGAAAAGATAGGCCAGGGACCCCCGTTTGAAAAGATAGACCAGGGACCCCCATTAGAAAAGATAGGCCAGGGACCCCCATTTGAAAAGAAAGGCCAGGGACCCCCATTAGAAAAGATAGGCCAGGGACCCCCATTTGAAAAGATAGGCCAGGGACCCCCGTTTGAAAAGATAGGCCAGGGACCCCCTTTGAAAAGATAGGCCAGGGACCCCCATTAGAAAAGATAGGCCAGGGACCCCCGTTTGAAAAGATAGGCCAGGGACCCCCATTAAAAAAGATAGGCCAGGGACCCCCATTAGAAAAGATAGGCCAGGGACCCCCATTTGAAAAGATAGGCCAGGGACCCCCATTAGAAAAGATAGACCAGGGACCCCCGTTTGAAAAGATAGGCCAGGGACCCCCATTAGAAAAGATAGGCCAGGGACCCCCATTTGAAAAGATAGGCCAGGGACCCCCTTTGAAAAGATAGGCCAGGGACCCCCATTAGAAAAGATAGGCCAGGGACCCCCGTTTGAAAAGATAGGCCAGGGACCCCCGTTTGAAAAGATAGGCCAGGGACCCCCGTTTGAAAAGATAGGCCAGGGACCCCCGTTTGAAAAGATAGGCCAGGGACCCCCGTTTGAAAAGATAGGCCAGGGACCCCCATTAGAAAAGATAGGCCAGGGACCCCCATTAGAAAAGATAGGCCAGGGACCCCCATTAGAAAAGATAGGCCAGGGACCCCCATTTGAAAAGATATGCCAGGGACCCCCGTTTGAAAAGATAGGCCAGGGACCCCCGTTTGAAAAGATAGGCCAGGGACCCCCATTTGAAAAGATAGGCCAGGGACCCCCATTTGAAAAGATAGGCCAGGGACCCCCGTTTGAAAAGATAGACCAGGGACCCCCATTAGAAAAGATAGGCCAGGGACCCCCATTTGAAAAGATAGGCCAGGGACCCCCATTAGAAAAGATAGGCCAGGGACCCCCATTTGAAAAGATAGGCCAGGGACCCCCGTTTGAAAAGATAGGCCAGGGACCCCCGTTTGAAAAGATAGACCAGGGACCCCCATTTGAAAAGATAGGCCAGGGACCCCCATTAGAAAAGATAGGCCAGGGACCCACATTAGAAAAGATAGACCAGGGACCCCCATTAGAAAAGATAGACCAGGGACCCCCATTTGAAAAGATAGACCAGGGACCCCCATTTGAAAAGATAGACCAGGGACCCCCATTTGAAAAGATAGACCAGGGACCCCCATTTGAAAAGATAGGCCAGGGACCCCCATTTGAAAAGAGAGGCCAGGGACCCCCTTTGAAAAGATAGGCCAGGGACCCCCATTAGAAAAGATAGGCCAGGGATCCCCGTTTGAAAAGATAGGCCAGGGACCCCCATTAGAAAAAATAGGCCAGGGATCCCCATTAGAAAAGATAGGCCAGGGACCCCCATTAGAAAAGATAGGCCAGGGATCCCCATTAGAAAAGATAGACCAGGGACCCCCATTAGAAAAGATAGACCAGGGACCCCCATTTGAAAAGATAGACCAGGGACCCCCATTTGAAAAGATAGACCAGGGACCCCCATTTGAAAAGATAGACCAGGGACCCCCATTTGAAAAGATAGGCCAGGGACCCCCATTTGAAAAGAGAGGCCAGGGACCCCCTTTGAAAAGATAGGCCAGGGACCCCCATTAGAAAAGATAGGCCAGGGACCCCCGTTTGAAAAGATAGGCCAGGGACCCCCATTAGAAAAGATAGGCCAGGGACCCCCATTTGAAAAGATAGACCCCCTGGTCTATCTTTTCTAATGGGGGTCCCTGGTCTATCTTTTCTAATGGGGACCCCCGTTTGAAAAGATAGGCCAGGGACCCCCGTTTGAAAAGATAGGCCAGGGACCCCCATTTGAAAAGATAGGCCAGGGACCCCCATTTGAAAAGATAGGCCAGGGACCCCCGTTTGAAAAGATAGACCAGGGACCCCCATTAGAAAAGATAGGCCAGGGACCCCCATTTGAAAAGATAGGCCAGGGACCCCCATTAGAAAAGATAGGCCAGGGACCCCCATTTGAAAAGATAGGCCAGGGACCCCCGTTTGAAAAGATAGGCCAGGGACCCCCGTTTGAAAAGATAGACCAGGGACCCCCATTTGAAAAGATAGGCCAGGGACCCCCATTTGAAAAGATAGGCCAGGGACCCCCGTTTGAAAAGATAGACCAGGGACCCCCATTAGAAAAGATAGGCCAGGGACCCCCATTTGAAAAGATAGGCCAGGGACCCCCATTAGAAAAGATAGGCCAGGGACCCCCATTTGAAAAGATAGGCCAGGGACCCCCGTTTGAAAAGATAGGCCAGGGACCCCCTTTGAAAAGATAGGCCAGGGACCCCCATTAGAAAAGATAGGCCAGGGACCCCCGTTTGAAAAGATAGGCCAGGGACCCCCATTAAAAAAGATAGGCCAGGGACCCCCATTAGAAAAGATAGGCCAGGGACCCCCATTTGAAAAGATAGGCCAGGGACCCCCATTAGAAAAGATAGACCAGGGACCCCCGTTTGAAAAGATAGGCCAGGGACCCCCATTAGAAAAGATAGGCCAGGGACCCCCATTTGAAAAGATAGGCCAGGGACCCCCTTTGAAAAGATAGGCCAGGGACCCCCATTAGAAAAGATAGGCCAGGGACCCCCGTTTGAAAAGATAGGCCAGGGACCCCCGTTTGAAAAGATAGGCCAGGGACCCCCGTTTGAAAAGATAGGCCAGGGACCCCCGTTTGAAAAGATAGGCCAGGGACCCCCGTTTGAAAAGATAGGCCAGGGACCCCCATTAGAAAAGATAGGCCAGGGACCCCCATTAGAAAAGATAGGCCAGGGACCCCCATTAGAAAAGATAGGCCAGGGACCCCCATTTGAAAAGATATGCCAGGGACCCCCGTTTGAAAAGATAGGCCAGGGACCCCCGTTTGAAAAGATAGGCCAGGGACCCCCATTTGAAAAGATAGGCCAGGGACCCCCCTTTGAAAAGATAGGCCAGGGACCCCCTTTGAAAAGATAGGCCAGGGACCCCCATTAGAAAAGATAGGCCAGGGACCCCCGTTTGAAAAGATAGGCCAGGGACCCCCGTTTGAAAAGATAGGCCAGGGACCCCCGTTTGAAAAGATAGGCCAGGGACCCCCGTTTGAAAAGATAGGCCAGGGACCCCCGTTTGAAAAGATAGGCCAGGGACCCCCATTAGAAAAGATAGGCCAGGGACCCCCATTAGAAAAGATAGGCCAGGGACCCCCATTAGAAAAGATAGGCCAGGGACCCCCATTAGAAAAGATAGACCAGGGACCCCCATTAGAAAAGATAGACCAGGGACCCCCATTTGAAAAGATAGACCAGGGACCCCCATTTGAAAAGATAGACCAGGGACCCCCATTTGAAAAGATAGGCCAGGGACCCCCGTTTGAAAAGATAGGCCAGGGACCCCCATTAGAAAAAATAGGCCAGGGACCCCCATTAGAAAAGATAGGCCAGGGACCCCCATTAGAAAAGATAGGCCAGGGATCCCCATTAGAAAAGATAGACCAGGGACCCCCATTAGAAAAGATAGACCAGGGACCCCCATTTGAAAAGATAGACCAGGGACCCCCATTTGAAAAGATAGACCAGGGACCCCCATTTGAAAAGATAGACCAGGGACCCCCATTTGAAAAGATAGACCAGGGACCCCCGTTTGAAAAGATAGGCCAGGGACCCCCGTTTGAAAAGATAGGCCAGGGACCCCCATTTGAAAAGATAGGCCAGGGACCCCCATTTGAAAAGATAGGCCAGGGACCCCCGTTTGAAAAGATAGACCAGGGACCCCCATTAGAAAAGATAGGCCAGGGACCCCCATTTGAAAAGATAGGCCAGGGACCCCCATTAGAAAAGATAGGCCAGGGACCCCCATTTGAAAAGATAGGCCAGGGACCCCCGTTTGAAAAGATAGGCCAGGGACCCCCGTTTGAAAAGATAGACCAGGGACCCCCATTTGAAAAGATAGGCCAGGGACCCCCATTTGAAAAGATAGGCCAGGGACCCCCGTTTGAAAAGATAGACCAGGGACCCCCATTAGAAAAGATAGGCCAGGGACCCCCATTTGAAAAGATAGGCCAGGGACCCCCATTAGAAAAGATAGGCCAGGGACCCCCATTTGAAAAGATAGGCCAGGGACCCCCGTTTGAAAAGATAGGCCAGGGACCCCCGTTTGAAAAGATAGGCCAGGGACCCCCGTTTGAAAAGATAGACCAGGGACCCCCATTTGAAAAGATAGGCCAGGGACCCCCATTTGAAAAGATAGGCCAGGGACCCCCGTTTGAAAAGATAGACCAGGGACCCCCATTAGAAAAGATAGGCCAGGGACCCCCATTTGAAAAGATAGGCCAGGGACCCCCATTAGAAAAGATAGGCCAGGGACCCCCATTTGAAAAGATAGGCCAGGGACCCCCGTTTGAAAAGATAGGCCAGGGACCCCCTTTGAAAAGATAGGCCAGGGACCCCCATTAGAAAAGATAGGCCAGGGACCCCCGTTTGAAAAGATAGGCCAGGGACCCCCATTAAAAAAGATAGGCCAGGGACCCCCATTAGAAAAGATAGGCCAGGGACCCCCATTTGAAAAGATAGGCCAGGGACCCCCATTAGAAAAGATAGACCAGGGACCCCCGTTTGAAAAGATAGGCCAGGGACCCCCATTAGAAAAGATAGGCCAGGGACCCCCATTTGAAAAGATAGGCCAGGGACCCCCTTTGAAAAGATAGGCCAGGGACCCCCATTAGAAAAGATAGGCCAGGGACCCCCGTTTGAAAAGATAGGCCAGGGACCCCCGTTTGAAAAGATAGGCCAGGGACCCCCGTTTGAAAAGATAGGCCAGGGACCCCCGTTTGAAAAGATAGGCCAGGGACCCCCGTTTGAAAAGATAGGCCAGGGACCCCCATTAGAAAAGATAGGCCAGGGACCCCCATTAGAAAAGATAGGCCAGGGACCCCCATTAGAAAAGATAGGCCAGGGACCCCCATTTGAAAAGATATGCCAGGGACCCCCGTTTGAAAAGATAGGCCAGGGACCCCCGTTTGAAAAGATAGGCCAGGGACCCCCATTTGAAAAGATAGGCCAGGGACCCCCATTTGAAAAGATAGGCCAGGGACCCCCTTTGAAAAGATAGGCCAGGGACCCCCATTAGAAAAGATAGGCCAGGGACCCCCGTTTGAAAAGATAGGCCAGGGACCCCCGTTTGAAAAGATAGGCCAGGGACCCCCGTTTGAAAAGATAGGCCAGGGACCCCCGTTTGAAAAGATAGGCCAGGGACCCCCGTTTGAAAAGATAGGCCAGGGACCCCCATTAGAAAAGATAGGCCAGGGACCCCCATTAGAAAAGATAGGCCAGGGACCCCCATTAGAAAAGATAGGCCAGGGACCCCCATTAGAAAAGATAGACCAGGGACCCCCATTAGAAAAGATAGACCAGGGACCCCCATTTGAAAAGATAGACCAGGGACCCCCATTTGAAAAGATAGACCAGGGACCCCCATTTGAAAAGATAGGCCAGGGACCCCCGTTTGAAAAGATAGGCCAGGGACCCCCATTAGAAAAAATAGGCCAGGGACCCCCATTAGAAAAGATAGGCCAGGGACCCCCATTAGAAAAGATAGGCCAGGGATCCCCATTAGAAAAGATAGACCAGGGACCCCCATTAGAAAAGATAGACCAGGGACCCCCATTTGAAAAGATAGACCAGGGACCCCCATTTGAAAAGATAGACCAGGGACCCCCATTTGAAAAGATAGACCAGGGACCCCCATTTGAAAAGATAGACCAGGGACCCCCGTTTGAAAAGATAGGCCAGGGACCCCCGTTTGAAAAGATAGGCCAGGGACCCCCGTTTGAAAAGATAGGCCAGGGACCCCCATTTGAAAAGATAGGCCAGGGACCCCCGTTTGAAAAGATAGACCAGGGACCCCCGTTAGAAAAGATAGGCCAGGGACCCCCATTTGAAAAGATAGGCCAGGGACCCCCATTAGAAAAGATAGGCCAGGGACCCCCATTTGAAAAGATAGGCCAGGGACCCCCGTTTGAAAAGATAGGCCAGGGACCCCCGTTTGAAAAGATAGACCAGGGACCCCCATTTGAAAAGATAGGCCAGGGACCCCCATTTGAAAAGATAGGCCAGGGACCCCCGTTTGAAAAGATAGACCAGGGACCCCCATTAGAAAAGATAGGCCAGGGACCCCCATTTGAAAAGATAGGCCAGGGACCCCCATTAGAAAAGATAGGCCAGGGACCCCCATTTGAAAAGATAGGCCAGGGACCCCCGTTTGAAAAGATAGGCCAGGGACCCCCTTTGAAAAGATAGGCCAGGGACCCCCATTAGAAAAGATAGGCCAGGGACCCCCGTTTGAAAAGATAGGCCAGGGACCCCCATTAAAAAAGATAGGCCAGGGACCCCCATTAGAAAAGATAGGCCAGGGACCCCCATTTGAAAAGATAGGCCAGGGACCCCCATTAGAAAAGATAGACCAGGGACCCCCGTTTGAAAAGATAGGCCAGGGACCCCCATTAGAAAAGATAGGCCAGGGACCCCCATTTGAAAAGATAGGCCAGGGACCCCCTTTGAAAAGATAGGCCAGGGACCCCCATTAGAAAAGATAGGCCAGGGACCCCCGTTTGAAAAGATAGGCCAGGGACCCCCGTTTGAAAAGATAGGCCAGGGACCCCCGTTTGAAAAGATAGGCCAGGGACCCCCGTTTGAAAAGATAGGCCAGGGACCCCCATTAGAAAAGATAGGCCAGGGACCCCCATTAGAAAAGATAGGCCAGGGACCCCCATTAGAAAAGATAGGCCAGGGACCCCCATTTGAAAAGATATGCCAGGGACCCCCGTTTGAAAAGATAGGCCAGGGACCCCCGTTTGAAAAGATAGGCCAGGGACCCCCATTAGAAAAGATAGGCCAGGGACCCCCGTTTGAAAAGATAGGCCAGGGACCCCCGTTTGAAAAGATAGGCCAGGGACCCCCGTTTGAAAAGATAGGCCAGGGACCCCCGTTTGAAAAGATATGCCAGGGACCCCCGTTTGAAAAGATAGGCCAGGGACCCCCGTTTGAAAAGATAGGCCAGGGACCCCCATTTGAAAAGATAGGCCAGGGACCCCCATTTGAAAAGATAGGCCAGGGACCCCCATTTGAAAAGAGAGGCCAGGGACCCCCATTTGAAAAGATAGACCAGGGACCCCCATTTGAAAAGATAGACCAGGGACCCCCATTTGAAAAGATAGGCCAGGGACCCCCATTTGAAAAGAGAGGCCAGGGACCCCCTTTGAAAAGATAGGCCAGGGACCCCCATTAGAAAAGATAGGCCAGGGACCCCCGTTTGAAAAGATAGGCCAGGGACCCCCATTAGAAAAGATAGGCCAGGGACCCCCATTAGAAAAGATAGGCCAGGGACCCCCATTAGAAAAGATAGACCAGGGACCCCCATTAGAAAAGATAGACCAGGGACCCCCATTTGAAAAGATAGACCAGGGACCCCCATTTGAAAAGATAGACCAGGGACCCCCATTTGAAAAGATAGGCCAGGGACCCCCGTTTGAAAAGATAGGCCAGGGACCCCCATTAGAAAAAATAGGCCAGGGACCCCCATTAGAAAAGATAGGCCAGGGACCCCCATTAGAAAAGATAGGCCAGGGATCCCCATTAGAAAAGATAGACCAGGGACCCCCATTAGAAAAGATAGACCAGGGACCCCCATTTGAAAAGATAGACCAGGGACCCCCATTTGAAAAGATAGACCAGGGACCCCCATTTGAAAAGATAGACCAGGGACCCCCATTTGAAAAGATAGACCAGGGACCCCCATTTGAAAAGATAGGCCAGGGACCCCCATTTGAAAAGAGAGGCCAGGGACCCCCTTTGAAAAGATAGGCCAGGGACCCCCATTAGAAAAGATAGGCCAGGGACCCCCATTAGAAAAGATAGGCCAGGGACCCCCGTTTGAAAAGATAGGCCAGGGACCCCCATTAGAAAAAATAGGCCAGGGACCCCCATTAGAAAAGATAGGCCAGGGACCCCCATTAGAAAAGATAAGCCAGGGATCCCCATTAGAAAAGATAGACCAGGGACCCCCATTAGAAAAGATAGACCAGGGACCCCCATTTGAAAAGATAGACCAGGGACCCCCATTTGAAAAGATAGACCAGGGACCCCCATTTGAAAAGATAGACCAGGGACCCCCATTTGAAAAGATAGGCCAGGGACCCCCATTTGAAAAGAGAGGCCAGGGACCCCCTTTGAAAAGATAGGCCAGGGACCCCCATTAGAAAAGATAGGCCAGGGACCCCCGTTTGAAAAGATAGGCCAGGGACCCCCATTAGAAAAGATAGGCCAGGGACCCCCATTAGAAAAGATAGGCCAGGGACCCCCATTAGAAAAGATAGGCCAGGGACCCCCATTAGAAAAGATAGACCAGGGACCCCCATTAGAAAAGATAGACCAGGGACCCCCATTTGAAAAGATAGACCAGGGACCCCCATTTGAAAAGATATACCAGGGACCCCCATTTGAAAAGATAGACCAGGGACCCCCATTTGAAAAGATAGGCCAGGGACCCCCGTTTGAAAAGATAGGCCAGGGACCCCCATTAGAAAAAATAGGCCAGGGACCCCCATTAGAAAAGATAGGCCAGGGACCCCCATTAGAAAAGATAGGCCAGGGATCCCCATTAGAAAAGATAGACCAGGGACCCCCATTAGAAAAGATAGACCAGGGACCCCCATTTGAAAAGATAGACCAGGGACCCCCATTTGAAAAGATAGACCAGGGACCCCCATTTGAAAAGATAGACCAGGGACCCCCATTTGAAAAGATAGGCCAGGGACCCCCATTTGAAAAGAGAAGATAGGCCAGGGACCCCCATTAGAAAAGATAGGCCAGGGACCCCCGTTTGAAAAGATAGGCCAGGGACCCCCATTAGAAAAGATAGGCCAGGGACCCCCATTAGAAAAGATAGGCCAGGGACCCCCATTAGAAAAGATAGGCCAGGGACCCCCATTAGAAAAGATAGACCAGGGACCCCCATTAGAAAAGATAGACCAGGGACCCCCATTTGAAAAGATAGACCAGGGACCCCCATTTGAAAAGATATACCAGGGACCCCCATTTGAAAAGATAGACCAGGGACCCCCATTTGAAAAGATAGGCCAGGGACCCCCATTTGAAAAGATAGGCCAGGGACCCCCTTTGAAAAGATAGGCCAGGGACCCCCATTAGAAAAGATAGGCCAGGGACCCCCGTTTGAAAAGATAGGCCAGGGACCCCTGTTTGAAAAGATAGGCCAGGGACCCCCGTTTGAAAAGATAGGCCAGGGACCCCCGTTTGAAAAGATAGGCCAGGGACCCCCGTTTGAAAAGATAGGCCAGGGACCCCCATTAGAAAAGATAGGCCAGGGACCCCCATTAGAAAAGATAGGCCAGGGACCCCCATTAGAAAAGATAGGCCAGGGACCCCCATTAGAAAAGATAGGCCAGGGACCCCCATTAGAAAAGATAGGCCAGGGACCCCCATTTGAAAAGATATGCCAGGGACCCCCATTTGAAAAGATAGGCCAGGGACCCCCATTTGAAAAGATAGGCCAGGGACCCCCATTTGAAAAGATAGGCCAGGGACCCCCGTTTGAAAAGATAGGCCAGGGACCCCCGTTTGAAAAGATAGGCCAGGGACCCCCGTTTGAAAAGATAGGCCAGGGACCCCCATTTGAAAAGATAGGCCAGGGACCCCCGTTTGAAAAGATAGACCAGGGACCCCCATTAGAAAAGATAGGCCAGGGACCCCCATTTGAAAAGATAGGCCAGGGACCCCCATTAGAAAAGATAGGCCAGGGACCCCCATTTGAAAAGATAGGCCAGGGACCCCCATTTGAAAAGATAGGCCAGGGACCCCCATTTGAAAAGATAGGCCAGGGACCCCCTTTGAAAAGATAGGCCAGGGACCCCCATTAGAAAAGATAGGCCAGGGACCCCCGTTTGAAAAGATAGGCCAGGGACCCCCGTTTGAAAAGATAGGCCAGGGACCCCCGTTTGAAAAGATAGGCCAGGGACCCCCGTTTGAAAAGATAGGCCAGGGACCCCCGTTTGAAAAGATAGGCCAGGGACCCCCATTAGAAAAGATAGGCCAGGGACCCCCATTAGAAAAGATAGGCCAGGGACCCCCATTAGAAAAGATAGGCCAGGGACCCCCATTTGAAAAGATAGGCCAGGGACCCCCATTTGAAAAGATAGGCCAGGGACCCCCATTTGAAAAGATAGGCCAGGGACCCCCGTTTGAAAAGATAGGCCAGGGACCCCCGTTTGAAAAGATAGGCCAGGGACCCCCATTAGAAAAGATAGGCCAGGGACCCCCATTAGAAAAGATAGGCCAGGGACCCCCATTAGAAAAGATAGGCCAGGGACCCCCATTTGAAAAGATAGGCCAGGGACCCCCATTAGAAAAGATAGACCAGGGACCCCCGTTTGAAAAGATAGGCCAGGGACCCCCATTAGAAAAGATAGGCCAGGGACCCCCGTTTGAAAAGATAGGCCAGGGACCCCCATTTGAAAAGATAGGCCAGGGACCCCCTTTGAAAAGATAGGCCAGGGACCCCCATTAGAAAAGATAGGCCAGGGACCCCCGTTTGAAAAGATAGGCCAGGGACCCCCGTTTGAAAAGATAGGCCAGGGACCCCCGTTTGAAAAGATAGGCCAGGGACCCCCGTTTGAAAAGATAGGCCAGGGACCCCCGTTTGAAAAGATAGGCCAGGGACCCCCTTTAGAAAAGATAGGCCAGGGACCCCCATTAGAAAAGATAGGCCAGGGACCCCCATTAGAAAAGATAGGCCAGGGACCCCCATTAGAAAAGATAGGCCAGGGACCCCCATTTGAAAAGATAGGCCAGGGACCCCCATTTGAAAAGATAGGCCAGGGACCCCCATTTGAAAAGATAGGCCAGGGACCCCCATTTGAAAAGATAGGCCAGGGACCCCCATTTGAAAAGATAGGCCAGGGACCCCCGTTTGAAAAGATAGACCAGGGACCCCCATTTGAAAAGATAGGCCAGGGACCCACATTTGAAAAGATAGGCCAGGGACCCCCGTTTGAAAAGATAGACCAGGGACCCCCATTAGAAAAGATAGGCCAGGGACCCCCATTTGAAAAGATAGGCCAGGGACCCCCATTTGAAAAGATAGGCCAGGGACCCCCATTTGAAAAGATAGGCCAGGGACCCCCATTTGAAAAGATAGACCAGGGACCCCCGTTTGAAAAGATAGGCCAGGGACCCCCATTAGAAAAGATAGGCCAGGGACCCCCATTTGAAAAGATAGGCCAGGGACCCCCATTTGAAAAGATAGGCCAGGGACCCCCTTTGAAAAGATAGGCCAGGGACCCCCATTAGAAAAGATAGGCCAGGGACCCCCGTTTGAAAAGATAAGCCAGGGACCCCCGTTTGAAAAGATAGGCGAGGGACCCCCGTTTGAAAAGATAGGCCAGGGACCCCCGTTTGAAAAGATAGGCCAGGGACCCCCATTAGAAAAGATAGGCCAGGGACCCCCATTAGAAAAGATAGGCCAGGGACCCCCATTAGAAAAGATAGGCCAGGGACCCCCATTTGAAAAGATAGGCCAGGGACCCCCATTTGAAAAGATAGGCCAGGGACCCCCATTTGAAAAGATAGGCCAGGGACCCCCATTTGAAAAGATAGGCCAGGGACCCCCGTTTGAAAAGATAGGCCAGGGACCCCCGTTTGAAAAGATAGGCCAGGGACCCCCATTTGAAAAGATAGGCCAGGGACCCCCATTTGAAAAGATAGGCCAGGGACCCCCGTTAGAAAAGATAGACCAGGGACCCCCATTAGAAAAGATAGGCCAGTGACCCCCATTTGAAAAGATAGGCCAGGGACCCCCATTAGAAAATATAGGCCAGGGACCCCCATTTGAAAAGATAGGCCAGGGACCCCCGTTTGAAAAGATAGGCCAGGGACCCCCGTTTGAAAAGATAGACCAGGGACCCCCATTTGAAAAGATAGGCCAGGGACCCACATTTGAAAAGATAGGCCAGGGACCCCCGTTTGAAAAGATAGACCAGGGACCCCCATTAGAAAAGATAGGCCAGGGACCCCCATTTGAAAAGATAGGCCAGGGACCCGTTTGAAAGGATAGGCCAGGGACCCCCATTTGAAAAGATAGGCCAGGGACCCCCGTTTGAAAAGATAGGCCAGGGACCCCCGTTTGAAAAGATAGGCCAGGGACCCCCGTTTGAAAAGATAGGCCAGGGACCCCCATTTGAAAAGATAGGCCAGGGACCCCCATTTGAAAAGATAGGCCAGGGACCCCCGTTTGAAAAGATAGACCAGGGACCCCCATTAGAAAAGATAGGCCAGGGACCCCCATTTGAAAAGATAGGCCAGGGACCCCCATTAGAAAAGATAGGCCAGGGACCCCCATTTGAAAAGATAGGCCAGGGACCCCCGTTTGAAAAGATAGGCCAGGGACCCCCGTTTGAAAAGATAGACCAGGGACCCCCATTTGAAAAGATAGGCCAGGGACCCACATTTGAAAAGATAGGCCAGGGACCCCCGTTTGAAAAGATAGACCAGGGACCCCCATTAGAAAAGATAGGCCAGGGACCCCCATTTGAAAAGATAGGCCAGGGACCCCCATTTGAAAAGATAGGCCAGGGACCCCCATTTGAAAAGATAGGCCAGGGACCCCCATTTGAAAAGATAGACCAGGGACCCCCGTTTGAAAAGATAGGCCAGGGACCCCCATTAGAAAAGATAGGCCAGGGACCCCCATTTGAAAAGATAGGCCAGGGACCCCCATTTGAAAAGATAGGCCAGGGACCCCCTTTGAAAAGATAGGCCAGGGACCCCCATTAGAAAAGATAGGCCAGGGACCCCCGTTTGAAAAGATAGGCCAGGGACCCCCGTTTGAAAAGATAGGCCAGGGACCCCCGTTTGAAAAGATAGGCCAGGGACCCCCATTAGAAAAGATAGGCCAGGGACCCCCATTTGAAAAGATAGGCCAGGGACCCCCATTTGAAAAGATAGGCCAGGGACCCCCATTTGAAAAGATAGGCCAGGGACCCCCATTTGAAAAGATAGGCCAGGGACCCCCGTTTGAAAAGATAGGCCAGGGACCCCCGTTTGAAAAGATAGGCCAGGGACCCCCATTTGAAAAGATAGGCCAGGGACCCCCATTTGAAAAGATAGGCCAGGGACCCCCGTTTGAAAAGATAGACCAGGGACCCCCATTAGAAAAGATAGGCCAGTGACCCCCATTTGAAAAGATAGGCCAGGGACCCCCATTAGAAAAGATAGGCCAGGGACCCCCATTTGAAAAGATAGGCCAGGGACCCCCGTTTGAAAAGATAGGCCAGGGACCCCCGTTTGAAAAGATAGACCAGGGACCCCCATTTGAAAAGATAGGCCAGGGACCCACATTTGAAAAGATAGGCCAGGGACCCCCGTTTGAAAAGATAGACCAGGGACCCCCATTAGAAAAGATAGGCCAGGGACCCCCATTTGAAAAGATAGGCCAGGGACCCGTTTGAAAGGATAGGCCAGGGACCCCGTTTGAAAAGATAGGCCAGGGACCCCCTTTGAAAAGATAGGCCAGGGACCCCGTTTGAAAAGATAGGCCAGGGACCCCCTTTGAAAAGATAGGCCAGGGACCCCCATTTGAAAAGATAGGCCAGGGACCCCGTTTGAAAAGATAGGCCAGGGACCCCCATTTGAAGAGATATGCCAGGGACCCCTGTTTGAAAGGATAGGCCAGGGACCCCCGTTTGAAAAGATAGGCCAGGGACCCCCATTTGAAAAGATAGGCCAGGGACCCCGTTTGAAAAGATAGGCAAGGGACCCCGTTTGAAAAGATAGGCCAGGGACCCCCGTTTGAAAAGATAGGCCAGGGACCCCGTTTGAAAAGATAGGCCAGGGACCCCCGTTTGAAAAGATAGGCCACGGACCCCAATTTGAAAAGATAGGCCAGGGACCCCCGTTTGAAAAGATAGGCCAGGGACCCCCATTTGAAAAGATAGGCCAGGGACCCCCATTTGAAAAGATATGCCAGGGACCCCCATTTGAAAAGAGAGGCCAGGGACCCCCTTTGAAAAGATAGGCCAGGGACCCCCATTAGAGAAGATAGGCCAGGGACACCCGTTTGAAAAGATAGGCCAGGGACCCCCATTTGAAAAGATAGGCCAGGGACCCCCGTTTGAAAAGATAGGCCAGGGACCCCCGTTTGAAAAGATAGGCCAGGGACCCCCATTAGAAAAGATAGGCCAGGGACCCCCATTAGAAAAGATAGGCCAGGGACCCCCATTAGAAAAGATAGGCCAGGGACCCCCATTTGAAAAGATAGGCCAGGGACCCCCATTAGAAAAGATAGACCAGGGACCCCCGTTTGAAAAGATAGGCCAGGGACCCCCATTAGAAAAGATAGGCCAGGGACCCCCGTTTGAAAAGATAGGCCAGGGACCCCCATTTGAAAAGATAGGCCAGGGACCCCCTTTGAAAAGATAGGCCAGGGACCCCCATTAGAAAAGATAGGCCAGGGACCCCCGTTTGAAAAGATAGGCCAGGGACCCCCGTTTGAAAAGATAGGCCAGGGACCCCCGTTTGAAAAGATAGGCCAGGGACCCCCGTTTGAAAAGATAGGCCAGGGACCCCCGTTTGAAAAGATAGGCCAGGGACCCCCTTTAGAAAAGATAGGCCAGGGACCCCCATTAGAAAAGATAGGCCAGGGACCCCCATTAGAAAAGATAGGCCAGGGACCCCCATTAGAAAAGATAGGCCAGGGACCCCCATTAGAAAAGATAGGCCAGGGACCCCCATTTGAAAAGATAGGCCAGGGACCCCCATTTGAAAAGATAGGCCAGGGACCCCCATTTGAAAAGATAGGCCAGGGACCCCCATTTGAAAAGATAGGCCAGGGACCCCCATTTGAAAAGATAGGCCAGGGACCCCCATTAGAAAAGATAGGCCAGGGACCCCCATTTGAAAAGATAGGCCAGGGACCCCCGTTTGAAAAGATAGGCCAGGGACCCCCGTTTGAAAAGATAGACCAGGGACCCCCATTTGAAAAGATAGGCCAGGGACCCACATTTGAAAAGATAGGCCAGGGACCCCCGTTTGAAAAGATAGACCAGGGACCCCCATTAGAAAAGATAGGCCAGGGACCCCCATTTGAAAAGATAGGCCAGGGACCCCCATTTGAAAAGATAGGCCAGGGACCCCCATTTGAAAAGATAGACCAGGGACCCCCGTTTGAAAAGATAGGCCAGGGACCCCCATTAGAAAAGATAGGCCAGGGACCCCCATTTGAAAAGATAGGCCAGGGACCCCCATTTGAAAAGATAGGCCAGGGACCCCCTTTGAAAAGATAGGCCAGGGACCCCCATTAGAAAAGATAGGCCAGGGACCCCCGTTTGAAAAGATAAGCCAGGGACCCCCGTTTGAAAAGATAGGCCAGGGACCCCCGTTTGAAAAGATAGGCCAGGGACCCCCGTTTGAAAAGATAGGCCAGGGACCCCCATTAGAAAAGATAGGCCAGGGACCCCCATTAGAAAAGATAGGCCAGGGACCCCCATTAGAAAAGATAGGCCAGGGACCCCCATTAGAAAAGATAGGCCAGGGACCCCCATTTGAAAAGATAGGCCAGGGACCCCCATTTGAAAAGATAGGCCAGGGACCCCCATTTGAAAAGATAGGCCAGGGACCCCCATTTGAAAAGATAGGCCAGGGACCCCCGTTTGAAAAGATAGGCCAGGGACCCCCGTTTGAAAAGATAGGCCAGGGACCCCCATTTGAAAAGATAGGCCAGGGACCCCCATTTGAAAAGATAGGCCAGGGACCCCCGTTTGAAAAGATAGACCAGGGACCCCCATTAGAAAAGATAGGCCAGTGACCCCCATTTGAAAAGATAGGCCAGGGACCCCCATTAGAAAATATAGGCCAGGGACCCCCATTTGAAAAGATAGGCCAGGGACCCCCGTTTGAAAAGATAGGCCAGGGACCCCCGTTTGAAAAGATAGACCAGGGACCCCCATTTGAAAAGATAGGCCAGGGACCCACATTTGAAAAGATAGGCCAGGGACCCCTGTTTGAAAAGATAGACCAGGGACCCCCATTAGAAAAGATAGGCCAGGGACCCCCATTTGAAAAGATAGGCCAGGGACCCGTTTGAAAGGATAGGCCAGGGACCCCCATTTGAAAAGATAGGCCAGGGACCCCCGTTTGAAAAGATAGGCCAGGGACCCCCGTTTGAAAAGATAGGCCAGGGACCCCCGTTTGAAAAGATAGGCCAGGGACCCCCATTTGAAAAGATAGGCCAGGGACCCCCATTTGAAAAGATAGGCCAGGGACCCCCGTTTGAAAAGATAGACCAGGGACCCCCATTAGAAAAGATAGGCCAGGGACCC
Organism: Electrona antarctica; assembly: GCF_951216825.1. NCBI lineage: Eukaryota > Metazoa > Chordata > Actinopteri > Myctophiformes > Myctophidae > Electrona > Electrona antarctica. The sequence goes on along the minus strand of NW_027637999.1, from coordinate 795,537 downwards.
CCATTTGAAAAGATAGGCCAGGGACCCCCGTTTGAAAAGATAGACCAGGGACCCCCATTAGAAAAGATAGGCCAGTGACCCCCATTTGAAAAGATAGGCCAGGGACCCCCATTAGAAAATATAGGCCAGGGACCCCCATTTGAAAAGATAGGCCAGGGACCCCCGTTTGAAAAGATAGGCCAGGGACCCCCGTTTGAAAAGATAGACCAGGGACCCCCATTTGAAAAGATAGGCCAGGGACCCACATTTGAAAAGATAGGCCAGGGACCCCTGTTTGAAAAGATAGGCCAGGGACCCCGTTTGAAAAGATAGGCCAGGGACCCCCGTTTGAAAAGATAGGCCACGGACCCCAATTTGAAAAGATAGGCCAGGGACCCCCGTTTGAAAAGATAGGCCAGGGACCCCCATTTGAAAAGATAGGCCAGGGACCCCCATTTGAAAAGATATGCCAGGGACCCCCATTTGAAAAGAGAGGCCAGGGACCCCCTTTGAAAAGATAGGCCAGGGACCCCCATTAGAGAAGATAGGCCAGGGACACCCGTTTGAAAAGATAGGCCAGGGACCCCCATTTGAAAAGATAGGCCAGGGACCCCCGTTTGAAAAGATAGGCCAGGGACCCCCGTTTGAAAAGATAGGCCAGGGACCCCCATTAGAAAAGATAGGCCAGGGACCCCCATTAGAAAAGATAGGCCAGGGACCCCCATTAGAAAAGATAGGCCAGGGACCCCCATTTGAAAAGATAGGCCAGGGACCCCCATTAGAAAAGATAGACCAGGGACCCCCGTTTGAAAAGATAGGCCAGGGACCCCCATTAGAAAAGATAGGCCAGGGACCCCCGTTTGAAAAGATAGGCCAGGGACCCCCATTTGAAAAGATAGGCCAGGGACCCCCTTTGAAAAGATAGGCCAGGGACCCCCATTAGAAAAGATAGGCCAGGGACCCCCGTTTGAAAAGATAGGCCAGGGACCCCCGTTTGAAAAGATAGGCCAGGGACCCCCGTTTGAAAAGATAGGCCAGGGACCCCCGTTTGAAAAGATAGGCCAGGGACCCCCGTTTGAAAAGATAGGCCAGGGACCCCCTTTAGAAAAGATAGGCCAGGGACCCCCATTAGAAAAGATAGGCCAGGGACCCCCATTAGAAAAGATAGGCCAGGGACCCCCATTAGAAAAGATAGGCCAGGGACCCCCATTAGAAAAGATAGGCCAGGGACCCCCATTTGAAAAGATAGGCCAGGGACCCCCATTTGAAAAGATAGGCCAGGGACCCCCATTTGAAAAGATAGGCCAGGGACCCCCATTTGAAAAGATAGGCCAGGGACCCCCATTTGAAAAGATAGGCCAGGGACCCCCATTAGAAAAGATAGGCCAGGGACCCCCATTTGAAAAGATAGGCCAGGGACCCCCGTTTGAAAAGATAGGCCAGGGACCCCCGTTTGAAAAGATAGACCAGGGACCCCCATTTGAAAAGATAGGCCAGGGACCCACATTTGAAAAGATAGGCCAGGGACCCCCGTTTGAAAAGATAGACCAGGGACCCCCATTAGAAAAGATAGGCCAGGGACCCCCATTTGAAAAGATAGGCCAGGGACCCCCATTTGAAAAGATAGGCCAGGGACCCCCATTTGAAAAGATAGACCAGGGACCCCCGTTTGAAAAGATAGGCCAGGGACCCCCATTAGAAAAGATAGGCCAGGGACCCCCATTTGAAAAGATAGGCCAGGGACCCCCATTTGAAAAGATAGGCCAGGGACCCCCTTTGAAAAGATAGGCCAGGGACCCCCATTAGAAAAGATAGGCCAGGGACCCCCGTTTGAAAAGATAAGCCAGGGACCCCCGTTTGAAAAGATAGGCCAGGGACCCCCGTTTGAAAAGATAGGCCAGGGACCCCCGTTTGAAAAGATAGGCCAGGGACCCCCATTAGAAAAGATAGGCCAGGGACCCCCATTAGAAAAGATAGGCCAGGGACCCCCATTAGAAAAGATAGGCCAGGGACCCCCATTAGAAAAGATAGGCCAGGGACCCCCATTTGAAAAGATAGGCCAGGGACCCCCATTTGAAAAGATAGGCCAGGGACCCCCATTTGAAAAGATAGGCCAGGGACCCCCATTTGAAAAGATAGGCCAGGGACCCCCGTTTGAAAAGATAGGCCAGGGACCCCCGTTTGAAAAGATAGGCCAGGGACCCCCATTTGAAAAGATAGGCCAGGGACCCCCATTTGAAAAGATAGGCCAGGGACCCCCGTTTGAAAAGATAGACCAGGGACCCCCATTAGAAAAGATAGGCCAGTGACCCCCATTTGAAAAGATAGGCCAGGGACCCCCATTAGAAAATATAGGCCAGGGACCCCCATTTGAAAAGATAGGCCAGGGACCCCCGTTTGAAAAGATAGGCCAGGGACCCCCGTTTGAAAAGATAGACCAGGGACCCCCATTTGAAAAGATAGGCCAGGGACCCACATTTGAAAAGATAGGCCAGGGACCCCTGTTTGAAAAGATAGACCAGGGACCCCCATTAGAAAAGATAGGCCAGGGACCCCCATTTGAAAAGATAGGCCAGGGACCCGTTTGAAAGGATAGGCCAGGGACCCCCATTTGAAAAGATAGGCCAGGGACCCCCGTTTGAAAAGATAGGCCAGGGACCCCCGTTTGAAAAGATAGGCCAGGGACCCCCGTTTGAAAAGATAGGCCAGGGACCCCCATTTGAAAAGATAGGCCAGGGACCCCCATTTGAAAAGATAGGCCAGGGACCCCCGTTTGAAAAGATAGACCAGGGACCCCCATTAGAAAAGATAGGCCAGGGACCCCCATTTGAAAAGATAGGCCAGGGACCCCCATTAGAAAAGATAGGCCAGGGACCCCCATTTGAAAAGATAGGCCAGGGACCCCCGTTTGAAAAGATAGGCCAGGGACCCCCGTTTGAAAAGATAGACCAGGGACCCCCATTTGAAAAGATAGGCCAGGGACCCACATTTGAAAAGATAGGCCAGGGACCCCCGTTTGAAAAGATAGACCAGGGACCCCCATTAGAAAAGATAGGCCAGGGACCCCCATTTGAAAAGATAGGCCAGGGACCCCCATTTGAAAAGATAGGCCAGGGACCCCCATTTGAAAAGATAGGCCAGGGACCCCCATTTGAAAAGATAGACCAGGGACCCCCGTTTGAAAAGATAGGCCAGGGACCCCCATTAGAAAAGATAGGCCAGGGACCCCCATTTGAAAAGATAGGCCAGGGACCCCCATTTGAAAAGATAGGCCAGGGACCCCCTTTGAAAAGATAGGCCAGGGACCCCCATTAGAAAAGATAGGCCAGGGACCCCCGTTTGAAAAGATAGGCCAGGGACCCCCGTTTGAAAAGATAGGCCAGGGACCCCCGTTTGAAAAGATAGGCCAGGGACCCCCGTTTGAAAAGATAGGCCAGGGACCCCCGTTTGAAAAGATAGGCCAGGGACCCCCATTAGAAAAGATAGGCCAGGGACCCCCATTTGAAAAGATAGGCCAGGGACCCCCATTTGAAAAGATAGGCCAGGGACCCCCATTTGAAAAGATAGGCCAGGGACCCCCATTTGAAAAGATAGGCCAGGGACCCCCGTTTGAAAAGATAGGCCAGGGACCCCCGTTTGAAAAGATAGGCCAGGGACCCCCATTTGAAAAGATAGGCCAGGGACCCCCATTTGAAAAGATAGGCCAGGGACCCCCGTTTGAAAAGATAGACCAGGGACCCCCATTAGAAAAGATAGGCCAGTGACCCCCATTTGAAAAGATAGGCCAGGGACCCCCATTAGAAAAGATAGGCCAGGGACCCCCATTTGAAAAGATAGGCCAGGGACCCCCGTTTGAAAAGATAGGCCAGGGACCCCCGTTTGAAAAGATAGACCAGGGACCCCCATTTGAAAAGATAGGCCAGGGACCCACATTTGAAAAGATAGGCCAGGGACCCCCGTTTGAAAAGATAGACCAGGGACCCCCATTAGAAAAGATAGGCCAGGGACCCCCATTTGAAAAGATAGGCCAGGGACCCGTTTGAAAGGATAGGCCAGGGACCCCGTTTGAAAAGATAGGCCAGGGACCCCCTTTGAAAAGATAGGCCAGGGACCCCGTTTGAAAAGATAGGCCAGGGACCCCCTTTGAAAAGATAGGCCAGGGACCCCCATTTGAAAAGATAGGCCAGGGACCCCGTTTGAAAAGATAGGCCAGGGACCCCCATTTGAAGAGATATGCCAGGGACCCCTGTTTGAAAGGATAGGCCAGGGACCCCCGTTTGAAAAGATAGGCCAGGGACCCCCTTTTGAAAAGATAGGCCAGGGACCCCGTTTGAAAAGATAGGCCAGGGACCCCGTTTGAAAAGATAGGCCAGGGACCCCCGTTTGAAAAGATAGGCCAGGGACCCCGTTTGAAAAGATAGGCCAGGGACCCCCGTTTGAAAAGATAGGCCAGGGACCCCCGTTTGAAAAGATAGGCCAGGGACCCCCGTTTGAAAAGATAGGCCAGGGACCCCCATTTGAAAAGATAGGCCAGGGACCCCCATTTGAAAAGATAGGCCAGGGACCCCCGTTTGAAAAGATAGACCAGGGACCCCCATTAGAAAAGATAGGCCAGGGACCCCCATTTGAAAAGATAGGCCAGGGACCCCCATTAGAAAAGATAGGCCAGGGACCCCCATTTGAAAAGATAGGCCAGGGACCCCCGTTTGAAAAGATAGGCCAGGGACCCCCGTTTGAAAAGATAGACCAGGGACCCCCATTTGAAAAGATAGGCCAGGGACCCACATTTGAAAAGATAGGCCAGGGACCCCCGTTTGAAAAGATAGACCAGGGACCCCCATTAGAAAAGATAGGCCAGGGACCCCCATTTGAAAAGATAGGCCAGGGACCCCCATTTGAAAAGATAGGCCAGGGACCCCCATTTGAAAAGATAGGCCAGGGACCCCCATTTGAAAAGATAGACCAGGGACCCCCGTTTGAAAAGATAGGCCAGGGACCCCCATTAGAAAAGATAGGCCAGGGACCCCCATTTGAAAAGATAGGCCAGGGACCCCCATTTGAAAAGATAGGCCAGGGACCCCCTTTGAAAAGATAGGCCAGGGACCCCCATTAGAAAAGATAGGCCAGGGACCCCCGTTTGAAAAGATAGGCCAGGGACCCCCGTTTGAAAAGATAGGCCAGCGACCCCCGTTTGAAAAGATAGGCCAGGGACCCCCGTTTGAAAAGATAGGCCAGGGACCCCCGTTTGAAAAGATAGGCCAGGGACCCCCATTAGAAAAGATAGGCCAGGGACCCCCATTTGAAAAGATAGGCCAGGGACCCCCATTTGAAAAGATAGGCCAGGGACCCCCATTTGAAAAGATAGGCCAGGGACCCCCATTTGAAAAGATAGGCCAGGGACCCCCGTTTGAAAAGATAGGCCAGGGACCCCCGTTTGAAAAGATAGGCCAGGGACCCCCATTTGAAAAGATAGGCCAGGGACCCCCATTTGAAAAGATAGGCCAGGGACCCCCGTTTGAAAAGATAGACCAGGGACCCCCATTAGAAAAGATAGGCCAGTGACCCCCATTTGAAAAGATAGGCCAGGGACCCCCATTAGAAAAGATAGGCCAGGGACCCCCATTTGAAAAGATAGGCCAGGGACCCCCGTTTGAAAAGATAGGCCAGGGACCCCCGTTTGAAAAGATAGACCAGGGACCCCCATTTGAAAAGATAGGCCAGGGACCCACATTTGAAAAGATAGGCCAGGGACCCCCGTTTGAAAAGATAGACCAGGGACCCCCATTAGAAAAGATAGGCCAGGGACCCCCATTTGAAAAGATAGGCCAGGGACCCGTTTGAAAGGATAGGCCAGGGACCCCGTTTGAAAAGATAGGCCAGGGACCCCCTTTGAAAAGATAGGCCAGGGACCCCGTTTGAAAAGATAGGCCAGGGACCCCCTTTGAAAAGATAGGCCAGGGACCCCCATTTGAAAAGATAGGCCAGGGACCCCGTTTGAAAAGATAGGCCAGGGACCCCCATTTGAAGAGATATGCCAGGGACCCCTGTTTGAAAGGATAGGCCAGGGACCCCCGTTTGAAAAGATAGGCCAGGGACCCCCATTTGAAAAGATAGGCCAGGGACCCCGTTTGAAAAGATAGGCCAGGGACCCCGTTTGAAAAGATAGGCCAGGGACCCCCGTTTGAAAAGATAGGCCAGGGACCCCGTTTGAAAAGATAGGCCAGGGACCCCCGTTTGAAAAGATAGGCCACGGACCCCAATTTGAAAAGATAGGCCAGGGACCCCCGTTTGAAAAGATAGGCCAGGGACCCCCATTTGAAAAGATAGGCCAGGGACCCCCATTTGAAAAGATATGCCAGGGACCCCCATTTGAAAAGAGAGGCCAGGGACCCCCTTTGAAAAGATAGGCCAGGGACCCCCATTAGAGAAGATAGGCCAGGGACACCCGTTTGAAAAGATAGGCCAGGGACCCCCATTAGAAAAGATAGGCCAGGGACCCCCATTAGAAAAGATAGGCCAGGGACCCCCATTAGAAAAGATAGACCAGGGACCCCCATTAGAAAAGATAGACCAGGGACCCCCATTTGAAAAGATAGACCAGGGACCCCCATTTGAAAAGATAGACCAGGGACCCCCATTTGAAAAGATAGACTCAGGGACCCCCATTTGAAAAGATAGGCCAGGGACCCCCATTTGAAAAGAGAGGCCAGGGACCCCCTTTGAAAAGATAGGCCAGGGACCCCCATTAGAAAAGATAGGCCAGGGACCCCCGTTTGAAAAGATAGGCCAGGGACCCCCATTAGAAAAGATAGGCCAGGGACCCCCATTAGAAAAGATAGGCCAGGGACCCCCATTAGAAAAGATAGGCCAGGGACCCCCATTAGAAAAGATAGACCAGGGACCCCCATTAGAAAAGATAGACCAGGGACCCCCATTTGAAAAGATAGACCAGGGACCCCCATTTGAAAAGATATACCAGGGACCCCCATTTGAAAAGATAGACCAGGGACCCCCATTTGAAAAGATAGGCCAGGGACCCCCGTTTGAAAAGATAGGCCAGGGACCCCCATTAGAAAAAATAGGCCAGGGACCCCCATTAGAAAAGATAGGCCAGGGACCCCCATTAGAAAAGATAGGCCAGGGATCCCCATTAGAAAAGATAGACCAGGGACCCCCATTAGAAAAGATAGACCAGGGACCCCCATTTGAAAAGATAGACCAGGGACCCCCATTTGAAAAGATAGACCAGGGACCCCCATTTGAAAAGATAGACCAGGGACCCCCATTTGAAAAGATAGGCCAGGGACCCCCATTTGAAAAGAGAAGATAGGCCAGGGACCCCCATTTGAAAAGATAGGCCAGGGACCCCCATTTGAAAAGATAGGCCAGGGACCCCCGTTTGAAAAGATAGACCAGGGACCCCCATTAGAAAAGATAGGCCAGGGACCCCCATTAGAAAAGATAGGCCAGGGACCCCCATTAGAAAAGATAGACCAGGGACCCCCATTAGAAAAGATAGACCAGGGACCCCCATTTGAAAAGATAGACCAGGGACCCCCATTTGAAAAGATATACCAGGGACCCCCATTTGAAAAGATAGACCAGGGACCCCCATTTGAAAAGATAGGCCAGGGACCCCCATTTGAAAAGATAGGCCAGGGACCCCCTTTGAAAAGATAGGCCAGGGACCCCCATTAGAAAAGATAGGCCAGGGACCCCCGTTTGAAAAGATAGGCCAGGGACCCCTGTTTGAAAAAATAGGCCAGGGACCCCCGTTTGAAAAGATAGGCCAGGGACCCCCGTTTGAAAAGATAGGCCAGGGACCCCCGTTTGAAAAGATAGGCCAGGGACCCCCATTAGAAAAGATAGGCCAGGGACCCCCATTAGAAAAGATAGGCCAGGGACCCCCATTAGAAAAGATAGGCCAGGGACCCCCATTAGAAAAGATAGGCCAGGGACCCCCATTAGAAAAGATAGGCCAGGGACCCCCGTTTGAAAAGATAGGCCAGGGACCCCCGTTTGAAAAGATAGGCCAGGGACCCCCATTTGAAAAGATAGGCCAGGGACCCCCATTTGAAAAGATAGGCCAGGGACCCCCGTTTGAAAAGATAGACCAGGGACCCCCATTAGAAAAGATAGGCCAGTGACCCCCATTTGAAAAGATAGGCCAGGGACCCCCATTAGAAAATATAGGCCAGGGACCCCCATTTGAAAAGATAGGCCAGGGACCCCCGTTTGAAAAGATAGGCCAGGGACCCCCGTTTGAAAAGATAGACCAGGGACCCCCATTTGAAAAGATAGGCCAGGGACCCACATTTGAAAAGATAGGCCAGGGACCCCTGTTTGAAAAGATAGACCAGGGACCCCCATTAGAAAAGATAGGCCAGGGACCCCCATTTGAAAAGATAGGCCAGGGACCCGTTTGAAAGGATAGGCCAGGGACCCCCATTTGAAAAGATAGGCCAGGGACCCCCGTTTGAAAAGATAGGCCAGGGACCCCCGTTTGAAAAGATAGGCCAGGGACCCCCGTTTGAAAAGATAGGCCAGGGACCCCCATTTGAAAAGATAGGCCAGGGACCCCCATTTGAAAAGATAGGCCAGGGACCCCCGTTTGAAAAGATAGACCAGGGACCCCCATTAGAAAAGATAGGCCAGGGACCCCCATTTGAAAAGATAGGCCAGGGACCCCCATTAGAAAAGATAGGCCAGGGACCCCCATTTGAAAAGATAGGCCAGGGACCCCCGTTTGAAAAGATAGGCCAGGGACCCCCGTTTGAAAAGATAGACCAGGGACCCCCATTTGAAAAGATAGGCCAGGGACCCACATTTGAAAAGATAGGCCAGGGACCCCCGTTTGAAAAGATAGACCAGGGACCCCCATTAGAAAAGATAGGCCAGGGACCCCCATTTGAAAAGATAGGCCAGGGACCCCCATTTGAAAAGATAGGCCAGGGACCCCCATTTGAAAAGATAGGCCAGGGACCCCCATTTGAAAAGATAGACCAGGGACCCCCGTTTGAAAAGATAGGCCAGGGACCCCCATTAGAAAAGATAGGCCAGGGACCCCCATTTGAAAAGATAGGCCAGGGACCCCCATTTGAAAAGATAGGCCAGGGACCCCCTTTGAAAAGATAGGCCAGGGACCCCCATTAGAAAAGATAGGCCAGGGACCCCCGTTTGAAAAGATAGGCCAGGGACCCCCGTTTGAAAAGATAGGCCAGGGACCCCCGTTTGAAAAGATAGGCCAGGGACCCCCGTTTGAAAAGATAGGCCAGGGACCCCCGTTTGAAAAGATAGGCCAGGGACCCCCATTAGAAAAGATAGGCCAGGGACCCCCATTTGAAAAGATAGGCCAGGGACCCCCATTTGAAAAGATAGGCCAGGGACCCCCATTTGAAAAGATAGGCCAGGGACCCCCATTTGAAAAGATAGGTCAGGGACCCCCGTTTGAAAAGATAGGCCAGGGACCCCCGTTTGAAAAGATAGGCCAGGGACCCCCATTTGAAAAGATAGGCCAGGGACCCCCATTTGAAAAGATAGGCCAGGGACCCCCGTTTGAAAAGATAGACCAGGGACCCCCATTAGAAAAGATAGGCCAGTGACCCCCATTTGAAAAGATAGGCCAGGGACCCCCATTAGAAAAGATAGGCCAGGGACCCCCATTTGAAAAGATAGGCCAGGGACCCCCGTTTGAAAAGATAGGCCAGGGACCCCCGTTTGAAAAGATAGACCAGGGACCCCCATTTGAAAAGATAGGCCAGGGACCCACATTTGAAAAGATAGGCCAGGGACCCCCGTTTGAAAAGATAGACCAGGGACCCCCATTAGAAAAGATAGGCCAGGGACCCCCATTTGAAAAGATAGGCCAGGGACCCGTTTGAAAGGATAGGCCAGGGACCCCGTTTGAAAAGATAGGCCAGGGACCCCCTTTGAAAAGATAGGCCAGGGACCCTGTTTGAAAAGATAGGCCAGGGACCCCCTTTGAAAAGATAGGCCAGGGACCCCCATTTGAAAAGATAGGCCAGGGACCCCGTTTGAAAAGATAGGCCAGGGACCCCCATTTGAAGAGATATGCCAGGGACCCCTGTTTGAAAGGATAGGCCAGGGACCCCCGTTTGAAAAGATAGGCCAGGGACCCCCATTTGAAAAGATAGGCCAGGGACCCCGTTTGAAAAGATAGGCCAGGGACCCCGTTTGAAAAGATAGGCCAGGGACCCCCGTTTGAAAAGATAGGCCAGGGACCCCGTTTGAAAAGATAGGCCAGGGACCCCCGTTTGAAAAGATAGGCCACGGACCCCAATTTGAAAAGATAGGCCAGGGACCCCCGTTTGAAAAGATAGGCCAGGGACCCCATTTGAAAAGATAGGCCAGGGACCCCCATTTGAAAAGATATGCCAGGGACCCCAAATTTGAAAAGAGAGGCCAGGGACCCCCTTTGAAAAGATAGGCCAGGGACCCCCATTAGAGAAGATAGGCCAGGGACACCCGTTTGAAAAGATAGGCCAGGGACCCCCATTAGAAAAGATAGGCCAGGGACCCCCATTAGAAAAGATAGGCCAGGGACCCCCATTAGAAAAGATAGACCAGGGACCCCCATTAGAAAAGATAGACCAGGGACCCCCATTTGAAAAGATAGACCAGGGACCCCCATTTGAAAAGATAGACCAGGGACCCCCATTTGAAAAGATAGACTCAGGGACCCCCATTTGAAAAGATAGGCCAGGGACCCCCATTTGAAAAGAGAGGCCAGGGACCCCCTTTGAAAAGATAGGCCAGGGACCCCCATTAGAAAAGATAGGCCAGGGACCCCCGTTTGAAAAGATAGGCCAGGGACCCCCATTAGAAAAGATAGGCCAGGGACCCCCATTAGAAAAGATAGGCCAGGGACCCCCATTAGAAAAGATAGGCCAGGGACCCCCATTAGAAAAGATAGACCAGGGACCCCCATTAGAAAAGATAGACCAGGGACCCCCATTTGAAAAGATAGACCAGGGACCCCCATTTGAAAAGATATACCAGGGACCCCCATTTGAAAAGATAGACCAGGGACCCCCATTTGAAAAGATAGGCCAGGGACCCCCGTTTGAAAAGATATGCCAGGGACCCCCATTAGAAAAAATAGGCCAGGGACCCCCATTAGAAAAGATAGACCAGGGACCCCCATTTGAAAAGATAGACCAGGGACCCCCATTTGAAAAGATAGACCAGGGACCCCCATTTGAAAAGATAGACCAGGGACCCCCATTTGAAAAGATAGGCCAGGGACCCCCATTTGAAAAGAGAAGATAGGCCAGGGACCCCCATTAGAAAAGATAGGCCAGGGACCCCCGTTTGAAAAGATAGGCCAGGGACCCCCATTAGAAAAGATAGGCCAGGGACCCCCATTAGAAAAGATAGGCCAGGGATCCCCATTAGAAAAGATAGGCCAGGGACCCCCATTAGAAAAGATAGACCAGGGACCCCCATTAGAAAAGATAGACCAGGGACCCCCATTTGAAAAGATAGACCAGGGACCCCCATTTGAAAAGATATACCAGGGACCCCCATTTGAAAAGATAGACCAGGGACCCCCATTTGAAAAGATAGGCCAGGGACCCCCATTTGAAAAGATAGGCCAGGGACCCCCTTTGAAAAGATAGGCCAGGGACCCCCATTAGAAAAGATAGGCCAGGGACCCCCGTTTGAAAAGATAGGCCAGGGACCCCTGTTTGAAAAGATAGGCCAGGGACCCCCGTTTGAAAAGATAGGCCAGGGACCCCCGTTTGAAAAGATAGGCCAGGGACCCCCGTTTGAAAAGATAGGCCAGGGACCCCCATTAGAAAAGATAGGCCAGGGACCCCCATTAGAAAAGATAGGCCAGGGACCCCCATTAGAAAAGATAGGCCAGGGACCCCCATTAGAAAAGATAGGCCAGGGACCCCCGTTAGAAAAGATAGGCCAGGGACCCCCATTTGAAAAGATATGCCAGGGACCCCCATTTGAAAAGATAGGCCAGGGACCCCCATTTGAAAAGATAGGCCAGGGACCCCCATTTGAAAAGATAGGCCAGGGACCCCCGTTTGAAAAGATAGGCCAGGGACCCCCGTTTGAAAAGATAGGCCAGGGACCCCCATTTGAAAAGATAGGCCAGGGACCCCCGTTTGAAAAGATAGACCAGGGACCCCCATTAGAAAAGATAGGCCAGGGACCCCCATTTGAAAAGATAGGCCAGGGACCCCCATTAGAAAAGATAGGCCAGGGACCCCCATTTGAAAAGATAGGCCAGGGACCCCCGTTTGAAAAGATAGGCCAGGGACCCCCGTTTGAAAAGATAGGCCAGGGACCCCCTTTGAAAAGATAGGCCAGGGACCCCCGTTTGAAAAGATAGGCCAGGGACCCCCATTAGAAAAGATAGGCCAGGGACCCCCATTAGAAAAGATAGGCCAGGGACCCCCATTAGAAAAGATAGGCCAGGGACCCCCATTTGAAAAGATAGGCCAGGGACCCCCATTAGAAAAGATAGACCAGGGACTCCCGTTTGAAAAGATAGGCCAGGGACCCCCATTAGAAAAGATAGGCCAGGGACCCCCATTTGAAAAGATAGGCCAGGGACCCCCATTTGAAAAGATAGGCCAGGGACCCCCTTTGAAAAGATAGGCCAGGGACCCCCATTAGAAAAGATAGGCCAGGGACCCCCATTTGAAAAGATAGGCCAGGGACCCCCTTTGAAAAGATAGGCCAGGGACCCCCATTAGAAAAGATAGGCCAGGGACCCCCGTTTGAAAAGATAGGCCAGGGACCCCCGTTTGAAAAGATAGGCCAGGGACCCCCGTTTGAAAAGATAGGCCAGGGACCCCCGTTTGAAAAGATAGGCCAGGGACCCCCATTAGAAAAGATAGGCCAGGGACCCCCATTAGAAAAGATAGGCCAGGGACCCGCATTTGAAAAGATAGGCCAGGGACCCCCATTTGAAAAGATAGGCCAGGGACCCCCATTTGAAAAGATAGGCCAGGGACCCCCGTTTGAAAAGATAGGCCAGGGACCCCCGTTTGAAAAGATAGGCCAGGGACCCCCATTAGAAAAGATAGGCCAGGGACCCCCATTCGAAAAGATAGGCCAGGGACCCCCATTAGAAAAGATAGGCCAGGGACCCCCATTTGAAAAGATAGGCCAGGGACCCCCATTAGAAAAGATAGACCAGGGACCCCCGTTTGAAAAGATAGGCCAGGGACCCCCATTAGAAAAGATAGGCCAGGGACCCCCGTTTGAAAAGATAGGCCAGGGACCCCCATTTGAAAAGATAGGCCAGGGACCCCCTTTGAAAAGATAGGCCAGGGACCCCCATTAGAAAAGATAGGCCAGGGACCCCCGTTTGAAAAGATAGGCCAGGGACCCCCGTTTGAAAAGATAGGCCAGGGACCCCCGTTTGAAAAGATAGGCCAGGGACCCCCGTTTGAAAAGATAGGCCAGGGACCCCCGTTTGAAAAGATAGGCCAGGGACCCCCGTTTGAAAAGATAGGCCAGGGACCCCCTTTAGAAAAGATAGGCCAGGGACCCCCATTAGAAAAGATAGGCCAGGGACCCCCATTAGAAAAGATAGGCCAGGGACCCCCATTAGAAAAGATAGGCCAGGGACCCCCATTAGAAAAGATAGGCCAGGGACCCCCATTTGAAAAGATAGGCCAGGGACCCCCATTTGAAAAGATAGGCCAGGGACCCCCATTTGAAAAGATAGGCCAGGGACCCCCATTAGAAAAGATAGGCCAGGGACCCCCATTAGAAAAGATAGGCCAGGGACCCCCATTTGAAAAGATAGGCCAGGGACCCCCGTTTGAAAAGATAGGCCAGGGACCCCCGTTTGAAAAGATAGACCAGGGACCCCCATTTGAAAAGATAGACCAGGGACCCACATTTGAAAAGATAGGCCAGGGACCCCCGTTTGAAAAGATAGACCAGGGACCCCCATTAGAAAAGATAGGCCAGGGACCCCCATTTGAAAAGATAGGCCAGGGACCCCCATTTGAAAAGATAGGCCAGGGACCCCCATTTGAAAAGATAGGCCAGGGACCCCCATTTGAAAAGATAGACCAGGGACCCCCGTTTGAAAAGATAGGCCAGGGACCCCCATTAGAAAAGATAGGCCAGGGACCCCCATTTGAAAAGATAGGCCAGGGACCCCCATTTGAAAAGATAGGCCAGGGACCCCCTTTGAAAAGATAGGCCAGGGACCCCCATTAGAAAAGATAGGCCAGGGACCCCCGTTTGAAAAGATAAGCCAGGGACCCCCGTTTGAAAAGATAGGCCAGGGACCCCCGTTTGAAAAGATAGGTCAGGGACCCCCGTTTGAAAAGATAGGCCAGGGACCCCCGTTTGAAAAGATAGGCCAGGGACCCCCATTAGAAAAGATAGGCCAGGGACCCCCATTAGAAAAGATAGGCCAGGGACCCCCATTAGAAAAGATAGGCCAGGGACCCCCATTTGAAAAGATAGGCCAGGGACCCCCATTTGAAAAGATAGGCCAGGGACCCCCTTTGAAAAGATAGGCCAGGGACCCCCATTAGAAAAGATAGGCCAGGGACCCCCGTTTGAAAAGATAGGCCAGGGACCCCTGTTTGAAAAGATAGGCCAGGGACCCCCGTTTGAAAAGATAGGCCAGGGACCCCCGTTTGAAAAGATAGGCCAGGGACCCCCGTTTGAAAAGATAGGCCAGGGACCCCCATTAGAAAAGATAGGCCAGGGACCCCCATTAGAAAAGATAGGCCAGGGACCCCCATTAGAAAAGATAGGCCAGGGACCCCCATTAGAAAAGATAGGCCAGGGACCCCCGTTAGAAAAGATAGGCCAGGGACCCCCATTTGAAAAGATATGCCAGGGACCCCCATTTGAAAAGATAGGCCAGGGACCCCCATTTGAAAAGATAGGCCAGGGACCCCCATTTGAAAAGATAGGCCAGGGACCCCCGTTTGAAAAGATAGGCCAGGGACCCCCGTTTGAAAAGATAGGCCAGGGACCCCCATTTGAAAAGATAGGCCAGGGACCCCCGTTTGAAAAGATAGACCAGGGACCCCCATTAGAAAAGATAGGCCAGGGACCCCCATTTGAAAAGATAGGCCAGGGACCCCCATTAGAAAAGATAGGCCAGGGACCCCCATTTGAAAAGATAGGCCAGGGACCCCCGTTTGAAAAGATAGGCCAGGGACCCCCGTTTGAAAAGATAGGCCAGGGACCCCCTTTGAAAAGATAGGCCAGGGACCCCCGTTTGAAAAGATAGGCCAGGGACCCCCATTAGAAAAGATAGGCCAGGGACCCCCATTAGAAAAGATAGGCCAGGGACCCCCATTAGAAAAGATAGGCCAGGGACCCCCATTTGAAAAGATAGGCCAGGGACCCCCATTAGAAAAGATAGACCAGGGACTCCCGTTTGAAAAGATAGGCCAGGGACCCCCATTAGAAAAGATAGGCCAGGGACCCCCATTTGAAAAGATAGGCCAGGGACCCCCATTTGAAAAGATAGGCCAGGGACCCCCTTTGAAAAGATAGGCCAGGGACCCCCATTAGAAAAGATAGGCCAGGGACCCCCATTTGAAAAGATAGGCCAGGGACCCCCTTTGAAAAGATAGGCCAGGGACCCCCATTAGAAAAGATAGGCCAGGGACCCCCGTTTGAAAAGATAGGCCAGGGACCCCCGTTTGAAAAGATAGGCCAGGGACCCCCGTTTGAAAAGATAGGCCAGGGACCCCCGTTTGAAAAGATAGGCCAGGGACCCCCATTAGAAAAGATAGGCCAGGGACCCCCATTAGAAAAGATAGGCCAGGGACCCGCATTTGAAAAGATAGGCCAGGGACCCCCATTTGAAAAGATAGGCCAGGGACCCCCATTTGAAAAGATAGGCCAGGGACCCCCGTTTGAAAAGATAGGCCAGGGACCCCCGTTTGAAAAGATAGGCCAGGGACCCCCATTAGAAAAGATAGGCCAGGGACCCCCATTCGAAAAGATAGGCCAGGGACCCCCATTAGAAAAGATAGGCCAGGGACCCCCATTTGAAAAGATAGGCCAGGGACCCCCATTAGAAAAGATAGACCAGGGACCCCCGTTTGAAAAGATAGGCCAGGGACCCCCATTAGAAAAGATAGGCCAGGGACCCCCGTTTGAAAAGATAGGCCAGGGACCCCCATTTGAAAAGATAGGCCAGGGACCCCCTTTGAAAAGATAGGCCAGGGACCCCCATTAGAAAAGATAGGCCAGGGACCCCCGTTTGAAAAGATAGGCCAGGGACCCCCGTTTGAAAAGATAGGCCAGGGACCCCCGTTTGAAAAGATAGGCCAGGGACCCCCGTTTGAAAAGATAGGCCAGGGACCCCCGTTTGAAAAGATAGGCCAGGGACCCCCGTTTGAAAAGATAGGCCAGGGACCCCCTTTAGAAAAGATAGGCCAGGGACCCCCATTAGAAAAGATAGGCCAGGGACCCCCATTAGAAAAGATAGGCCAGGGACCCCCATTAGAAAAGATAGGCCAGGGACCCCCATTAGAAAAGATAGGCCAGGGACCCCCATTTGAAAAGATAGGCCAGGGACCCCCATTTGAAAAGATAGGCCAGGGACCCCCATTTGAAAAGATAGGCCAGGGACCCCCATTAGAAAAGATAGGCCAGGGACCCCCATTAGAAAAGATAGGCCAGGGACCCCCATTTGAAAAGATAGGCCAGGGACCCCCGTTTGAAAAGATAGGCCAGGGACCCCCGTTTGAAAAGATAGACCAGGGACCCCCATTTGAAAAGATAGACCAGGGACCCACATTTGAAAAGATAGGCCAGGGACCCCCGTTTGAAAAGATAGACCAGGGACCCCCATTAGAAAAGATAGGCCAGGGACCCCCATTTGAAAAGATAGGCCAGGGACCCCCATTTGAAAAGATAGGCCAGGGACCCCCATTTGAAAAGATAGGCCAGGGACCCCCATTTGAAAAGATAGACCAGGGACCCCCGTTTGAAAAGATAGGCCAGGGACCCCCATTAGAAAAGATAGGCCAGGGACCCCCATTTGAAAAGATAGGCCAGGGACCCCCATTTGAAAAGATAGGCCAGGGACCCCCTTTGAAAAGATAGGCCAGGGACCCCCATTAGAAAAGATAGGCCAGGGACCCCCGTTTGAAAAGATAAGCCAGGGACCCCCGTTTGAAAAGATAGGCCAGGGACCCCCGTTTGAAAAGATAGGTCAGGGACCCCCGTTTGAAAAGATAGGCCAGGGACCCCCGTTTGAAAAGATAGGCCAGGGACCCCCATTAGAAAAGATAGGCCAGGGACCCCCGTTTGAAAAGATAGGCCAGGGACCCCCATTAGAAAAGATAGGCCAGGGACCCCCATTAGAAAAGATAGGCCAGGGACCCCCATTAGAAAAGATAGGCCAGGGACCCCCATTTGAAAAGATAGGCCAGGGACCCCCATTTGAAAAGATAGGCCAGGGACCCCCATTTGAAAAGATAGGCCAGGGACCCCCATTTGAAAAGATAGGCCAGGGACCCCCGTTTGAAAAGATAGGCCAGGGACCCCCGTTTGAAAAGATAGGCCAGGGACCCCCATTTGAAAAGATAGGCCAGGGACCCCGTTTGAAAAGATAGGCCAGGGACCCCCATTAGAAAAGATAGGCCAGGGACCCCCATTAGAAAAGATAGGCCAGGGACCCCCATTAGAAAAGATAGGCCAGGGACCCCCATTTGAAAAGATAGGCCAGGGACCCCCATTTGAAAAGATAGGCCAGGGACCCCCGTTTGAAAAGATAGGCCAGGGACCCCCGTTTGAAAAGATAGGCCAGGGACCCCCGTTTGAAAAGATAGGCCAGGGACCCCCGTTTGAAAAGATAGGCCAGGGACCCCCATTTGAAAAGATAGGCCAGGGACCCCCATTTGAAAAGATAGGCCAGGGACCCCCGTTTGAAAAGATAGACCAGGGACCCCCATTAGAAAAGATAGGCCAGGGACCCCCATTTGAAAAGATAGGCCAGGGACCCCCATTAGAAAAGATAGGCCAGGGACCCCCATTTGAAAAGATAGGCCAGGGACCCCCGTTTGAAAAGATAGGCCAGGGACCCCCGTTTGAAAAGATAGACCAGGGACCCCCATTTGAAAAGATAGGCCAGGGACCCACATTTGAAAAGATAGGCCAGGGACCCCCGTTTGAAAAGATAGACCAGGGACCCCCATTAGAAAAGATAGGCCAGGGACCCCCATTTGAAAAGATAGGCCAGGGACCCCCATTTGAAAAGATAGGCCAGGGACCCCCATTTGAAAAGATAGGCCAGGGACCCCCATTTGAAAAGATAGACCAGGGACCCCCGTTTGAAAAGATAGGCCAGGGACCCCCATTAGAAAAGATAGGCCAGGGACCCCCATTTGAAAAGATAGGCCAGGGACCCCCATTTGAAAAGATAGGCCAGGGACCCCCTTTGAAAAGATAGGCCAGGGACCCCCATTAGAAAAGATAGGCCAGGGACCCCCGTTTGAAAAGATAGGCCAGGGACCCCCGTTTGAAAAGATAGGCCAGGGACCCCCGTTTGAAAAGATAGGCCAGGGACCCCCGTTTGAAAAGATAGGCCAGGGACCCCCGTTTGAAAAGATAGGCCAGGGACCCCCATTAGAAAAGATAGGCCAGGGACCCCCATTAGAAAATATAGGCCAGGGACCCCCATTAGAAAAGATAGGCCAGGGACCCCCATTAGAAAAGATAGGCCAGGGACCCCCATTTGAAAAGATAGGCCAGGGACCCCCATTTGAAAAGATAGGCCAGGGACCCCCATTTGAAAAGATAGGCCAGGGACCCCCATTTGAAAAGATAGGCCAGGGACCCCCGTTTGAAAAGATAGGCCAGGGACCCCCGTTTGAAAAGATAGGCCAGGGACCCCCATTTGAAAAGATAGGCCAGGGACCCCCGTTTGAAAAGATAGGCCAGGGACCCCCGTTTGAAAAGATAGACCAGGGACCCCCATTAGAAAAGATAGGCCAGTGACCCCCATTTGAAAAGATAGGCCAGGGACCCCCATTAGAAAAGATAGGCCAGGGACCCCCATTTGAAAAGATAGGCCAGGGACCCCCGTTTGAAAAGATAGGCCAGGGACCCCCGTTTGAAAAGATAGACCAGGGACCCCCATTTGAAAAGATAGGCCAGGGACCCACATTTGAAAAGATAGGCCAGGGACCCCCGTTTGAAAAGATAGACCAGGGACCCCCATTAGAAAAGATAGGCCAGGGACCCCCATTTGAAAAGATAGGCCATGGACCCGTTTGAAAGGATAGGCCAGGGACCCCGTTTGAAAAGATAGGCCAGGGACCCCCTTTGAAAAGATAGGCCAGGGACCCCGTTTGAAAAGATAGGCCAGGGACCCCCTTTGAAAAGATAGGCCAGGGACCCCCATTTGAAAAGATAGGCCAGGGACCCCGTTTGAAAAGATAGGCCAGGGACCCCCATTTGAAGAGATATGCCAGGGACCCCCGTTTGAAAGGATAGGCCAGGGACCCCCGTTTGAAAAGATAGGCCAGGGACCCCGTTTGAAAAGATAGGCCAGGGACCCCGTTTGAAAAGATAGGCCAGGGACCCCCGTTTGAAAAGATAGGCCAGGGACCCCGTTTGAAAAGATAGGCCAGGGACCCCCGTTTGAAAAGATAGGCCACGGACCCCAATTTGAAAAGATAGGCCAGGGACCCCCGTTTGAAAAGATAGGCCAGGGACCCCCATTTGAAAAGATAGGCCAGGGACCCCCATTTGAAAAGATATGCCAGGGACCCCCATTTGAAAAGAGAGGCCAGGGACCCCCTTTGAAAAGATAGGCCAGGGACCCCCATTAGAAAAGATAGGCCAGGGACCCCCGTTTGAAAAGATAGGCCAGGGACCCCCATTAGAAAAGATAGGCCAGGGACCCCCATTAGAAAAGATAGGCCAGGGACCCCCATTAGAAAAGATAGGCCAGGGACCCCCATTAGAAAAGATAGACCAGGGACCCCCATTAGAAAAGATAGACCAGGGACCCCCATTTGAAAAGATAGACCAGGGACCCCCATTTGAAAAGATATACCAGGGACCCCCATTTGAAAAGATAGACCAGGGACCCCCATTTGAAAAGATAGGCCAGGGACCCCCATTTGAAAAGATAGGCCAGGGACCCCCTTTGAAAAGATAGGCCAGGGACCCCCCATTAGAAAAGATAGGCCAGGGACCCCCGTTTGAAAAGATAGGCCAGGGACCCCTGTTTGAAAAGATAGGCCAGGGACCCCCGTTTGAAAAGATAGGCCAGGGACCCCCGTTTGAAAAGATAGGCCAGGGACCCCCGTTTGAAAAGATAGGCCAGGGACCCCCATTAGAAAAGATAGGCCAGGGACCCCCATTAGAAAAGATAGGCCAGGGACCCCCGTTTGAAAAGATAGGCCAGGGACCCCCGTTTGAAAAGATAGGCCAGGGACCCCCGTTTGAAAAGATAGGCCAGGGACCCCCATTTGAAAAGATAGGCCAGGGACCCCCGTTTGAAAAGATAGACCAGGGACCCCCATTAGAAAAGATAGGCCAGGGACCCCCATTTGAAAAGATAGGCCAGGGACCCCCATTAGAAAAGATAGGCCAGGGACCCCCATTTGAAAAGATAGGCCAGGGACCCCCGTTTGAAAAGATAGGCCAGGGACCCCCGTTTGAAAAGATAGGCCAGGGACCCCCTTTGAAAAGATAGGCCAGGGACCCGCGTTTGAAAAGATAGGCCAGGGACCCCCATTAGAAAAGATAGGCCAGGGACCCCCATTAGAAAAGATAGGCCAGGGACCCCCATTAGAAAAGATAGGCCAGGGACCCCCATTTGAAAAGATAGGCCAGGGACCCCCATTAGAAAAGATAGACCAGGGACCCCCGTTTGAAAAGATAGGCCAGGGACCCCCATTAGAAAAGATAGGCCAGGGACCCCCATTTGAAAAGATATACCAGGGACCCCCATTTGAAAAGATAGACCAGGGACCCCCATTTGAAAAGATAGGCCAGGGACCCCCATTTGAAAAGATAGGCCAGGGACCCCCTTTGAAAAGATAGGCCAGGGACCCCTGTTTGAAAAGATAGGCCAGGGACCCCCGTTTGAAAAGATAGGCCAGGGACCCCTGTTTGAAAAGATAGGCCAGGGACCCCCGTTTGAAAAGATAGGCCAGGGACCCCCGTTTGAAAAGATAGGCCAGGGACCCCCGTTTGAAAAGATAGGCCAGGGACCCCCATTAGAAAAGATTGGCCAGGGACCCCCATTAGAAAAGATAGGCCAGGGACCCCCGTTTGAAAAGATAGGCCAGGGACCCCCGTTTGAAAAGATAGGCCAGGGACCCCCGTTTGAAAAGATAGGCCAGGGACCCCCATTTGAAAAGATAGGCCAGGGACCCCCGTTTGAAAAGATAGACCAGGGACCCCCATTAGAAAAGATAGGCCAGGGACCCCCATTTGAAAAGATAGGCCAGGGACCCCCATTAGAAAAGATAGGCCAGGGACCCCCATTTGAAAAGATAGGCCAGGGACCCCCGTTTGAAAAGATAGGCCAGGGACCCCCGTTTGAAAAGATAGGCCAGGGACCCCCTTTGAAAAGATAGGCCAGGGACCCGCGTTTGAAAAGATAGGCCAGGGACCCCCATTAGAAAAGATAGGCCAGGGACCCCCATTAGAAAAGATAGGCCAGGGACCCCCATTAGAAAAGATAGGCCAGGGACCCCCATTTGAAAAGATAGGCCAGGGACCCCCATTAGAAAAGATAGACCAGGGACCCCCGTTTGAAAAGATAGGCCAGGGACCCCCATTAGAAAAGATAGGCCAGGGACCCCCATTTGAAAAGATAGGCCAGGGACCCCCATTAGAAAAGATAGACCAGGGACCCCCATTTGAAAAGATAGACCAGGGACCCCCATTTGAAAAGATAGACCAGGGACCCCCATTTGAAAAGATAGACCAGGGACCCCCATTTGAAAAGATAGGCCAGGGACCCCCATTTGAAAAGAGAAGATAGGCCAGGGACCCCCATTAGAAAAGATAGGCCAGGGACCCCCGTTTGAAAAGATAGGCCAGGGACCCCCATTAGAAAAGATAGGCCAGGGACCCCCATTAGAAAAGATAGGCCAGGGACCCCCATTAGAAAAGATAGGCCAGGGACCCCCATTAGAAAAGATAGACCAGGGACCCCCATTTGAAAAGATAGACCAGGGACCCCCATTTGAAAAGATATACCAGGGACCCCCATTTGAAAAGATAGACCAGGGACCCCCATTTGAAAAGATAGGCCAGGGACCCCCATTTGAAAAGATAGGCCAGGGACCCCCTTTGAAAAGATAGGCCAGGGACCCCCATTAGAAAAGATAGGCCAGGGACCCCCGTTTGAAAAGATAGGCCAGGGACCCCTGTTTGAAAAGATAGGCCAGGGACCCCCGTTTGAAAAGATAGGCCAGGGACCCCCATTTGAAAAGATAGGCCAGGGACCCCCGTTTGAAAAGATAGGCCAGGGACCCCCGTTTGAAAAGATAGACCAGGGACCCCCATTTGAAAAGATAGGCCAGGGACCCACATTTGAAAAGATAGGCCAGGGACCCCCGTTTGAAAAGATAGACCAGGGACCCCCATTAGAAAAGATAGGCCAGGGACCCCCATTTGAAAAGATAGGCCAGGGACCCCCATTTGAAAAGATAGGCCAGGGACCCCCATTTGAAAAGATAGGCCAGGGACCCCCATTTGAAAAGATAGACCAGGGACCCCCGTTTGAAAAGATAGGCCAGGGACCCCCATTAGAAAAGATAGGCCAGGGACCCCCATTTGAAAAGATAGGCCAGGGACCCCCATTTGAAAAGATAGGCCAGGGACCCCCTTTGAAAAGATAGGCCAGGGACCCCCATTAGAAAAGATAGGCCAGGGACCCCCGTTTGAAAAGATAAGCCAGGGACCCCCGTTTGAAAAGATAGGCCAGGGACCCCCGTTTGAAAAGATAGGCCAGGGACCCCCGTTTGAAAAGATAGGCCAGGGACCCCCGTTTGAAAAGATAGGCCAGGGACCCCCATTAGAAAAGATAGGCCAGGGACCCCCATTAGAAAAGATAGGCCAGGGACCCCCATTAGAAAAGATAGGCCAGGGACCCCCATTAGAAAAGATAGGCCAGGGACCCCCATTTGAAAAGATAGGCCAGGGACCCCCATTTGAAAAGATAGGCCAGGGACCCCCATTTGAAAAGATAGGCCAGGGACCCCCATTTGAAAAGATAGGCCAGGGACCCCCGTTTGAAAAGATAGGCCAGGGACCCCCGTTTGAAAAGATAGGCCAGGGACCCCCATTTGAAAAGATAGGCCAGGGACCCCGTTTGAAAAGATAGGCCAGGGACCCCCATTAGAAAAGATAGGCCAGGGACCCCCATTAGAAAAGATAGGCCAGGGACCCCCATTAGAAAAGATAGGCCAGGGACCCCCATTTGAAAAGATAGGCCAGGGACCCCCATTTGAAAAGATAGGCCAGGGACCCCCGTTTGAAAAGATAGGCCAGGGACCCCCGTTTGAAAAGATAGGCCAGGGACCCCCGTTTGAAAAGATAGGCCAGGGACCCCCGTTTGAAAAGATAGGCCAGGGACCCCCATTTGAAAAGATAGGCCAGGGACCCCCATTTGAAAAGATAGGCCAGGGACCCCCGTTTGAAAAGATAGACCAGGGACCCCCATTAGAAAAGATAGGCCAGGGACCCCCATTTGAAAAGATAGGCCAGGGACCCACATTTGAAAAGATAGGCCAGGGACCCCCGTTTGAAAAGATAGACCAGGGACCCCCATTAGAAAAGATAGGCCAGGGACCCCCATTTGAAAAGATAGGCCAGGGACCCCCATTAGAAAAGATAGGCCAGGGACCCCCGTTTGAAAAGATAGGCCAGGGACCCCTGTTTGAAAAGATAGGCCAGGGACCCCCGTTTGAAAAGATAGGCCAGGGACCCCCGTTTGAAAAGATAGGCCAGGGACCCCCGTTTGAAAAGATAGGCCAGGGACCCCCATTAGAAAAGATAGGCCAGGGACCCCCATTAGAAAAGATAGGCCAGGGACCCCCGTTTGAAAAGATAGGCCAGGGACCCCCGTTTGAAAAGATAGGCCAGGGACCCCCGTTTGAAAAGATAGGCCAGGGACCCCCATTTGAAAAGATAGGCCAGGGACCCCCGTTTGAAAAGATAGACCAGGGACCCCCATTAGAAAAGATAGGCCAGGGACCCCCATTTGAAAAGATAGGCCAGGGACCCCCATTAGAAAAGATAGGCCAGGGACCCCCATTTGAAAAGATAGGCCAGGGACCCCCGTTTGAAAAGATAGGCCAGGGACCCCCGTTTGAAAAGATAGGCCAGGGACCCCCTTTGAAAAGATAGGCCAGGGACCCCCGTTTGAAAAGATAGGCCAGGGACCCCCATTAGAAAAGATAGGCCAGGGACCCCCATTAGAAAAGATAGGCCAGGGACCCCCATTAGAAAAGATAGGCCAGGGACCCCCATTTGAAAAGATAGGCCAGGGACCCCCATTAGAAAAGATAGACCAGGGACCCCCGTTTGAAAAGATAGGCCAGGGACCCCCATTAGAAAAGATAGGCCAGGGACCCCCATTTGAAAAGATAGGCCAGGGACCCCCATTAGAAAAGATAGACCAGGGACCCCCATTTGAAAAGATAGACCAGGGACCCCCATTTGAAAAGATAGACCAGGGACCCCCATTTGAAAAGATAGACCAGGGACCCCCATTTGAAAAGATAGGCCAGGGACCCCCATTTGAAAAGAGAAGATAGGCCAGGGACCCCCATTAGAAAAGATAGGCCAGGGACCCCCGTTTGAAAAGATAGGCCAGGGACCCCCATTAGAAAAGATAGGCCAGGGACCCCCATTAGAAAAGATAGGCCAGGGACCCCCATTAGAAAAGATAGGCCAGGGACCCCCATTAGAAAAGATAGACCAGGGACCCCCATTAGAAAAGATAGACCAGGGACCCCCATTTGAAAAGATAGACCAGGGACCCCCATTTGAAAAGATATACCAGGGACCCCCATTTGAAAAGATAGACCAGGGACCCCCATTTGAAAAGATAGGCCAGGGACCCCCATTTGAAAAGATAGGCCAGGGACCCCCTTTGAAAAGATAGGCCAGGGACCCCCATTAGAAAAGATAGGCCAGGGACCCCCGTTTGAAAAGATAGGCCAGGGACCCCTGTTTGAAAAGATAGGCCAGGGACCCCCGTTTGAAAAGATAGGCCAGGGACCCCCATTTGAAAAGATAGGCCAGGGACCCCCGTTTGAAAAGATAGGCCAGGGACCCCCGTTTGAAAAGATAGACCAGGGACCCCCATTTGAAAAGATAGGCCAGGGACCCACATTTGAAAAGATAGGCCAGGGACCCCCGTTTGAAAAGATAGACCAGGGACCCCCATTAGAAAAGATAGGCCAGGGACCCCCATTTGAAAAGATAGGCCAGGGACCCCCATTTGAAAAGATAGGCCAGGGACCCCCATTTGAAAAGATAGGCCAGGGACCCCCATTTGAAAAGATAGACCAGGGACCCCCGTTTGAAAAGATAGGCCAGGGACCCCCATTAGAAAAGATAGGCCAGGGACCCCCATTTGAAAAGATAGGCCAGGGACCCCCATTTGAAAAGATAGGCCAGGGACCCCCTTTGAAAAGATAGGCCAGGGACCCCCATTAGAAAAGATAGGCCAGGGACCCCCGTTTGAAAAGATAAGCCAGGGACCCCCGTTTGAAAAGATAGGCCAGGGACCCCCGTTTGAAAAGATAGGCCAGGGACCCCCGTTTGAAAAGATAGGCCAGGGACCCCCGTTTGAAAAGATAGGCCAGGGACCCCCATTAGAAAAGATAGGCCAGGGACCCCCATTAGAAAAGATAGGCCAGGGACCCCCATTAGAAAAGATAGGCCAGGGACCCCCATTAGAAAAGATAGGCCAGGGACCCCCATTTGAAAAGATAGGCCAGGGACCCCCATTTGAAAAGATAGGCCAGGGACCCCCATTTGAAAAGATAGGCCAGGGACCCCCGTTTGAAAAGATAGGCCAGGGACCCCCGTTTGAAAAGATAGGCCAGGGACCCCCATTTGAAAAGATAGGCCAGGGACCCCGTTTGAAAAGATAGGCCAGGGACCCCCATTAGAAAAGATAGGCCAGGGACCCCCATTAGAAAAGATAGGCCAGGGACCCCCATTAGAAAAGATAGGCCAGGGACCCCCATTTGAAAAGATAGGCCAGGGACCCCCGTTTGAAAAGATAAGCCAGGGACCCCCGTTTGAAAAGATAGGCCAGGGACCCCCGTTTGAAAAGATAGGCCAGGGACCCCCGTTTGAAAAGATAGGCCAGGGACCCCCGTTTGAAAAGATAGGCCAGGGACCCCCGTTTGAAAAGATAGGCCAGGGACCCCCATTTGAAAAGATAGGCCAGGGACCCCCATTTGAAAAGATAGGCCAGGGACCCCCGTTTGAAAAGATAGACCAGGGACCCCCATTAGAAAAGATAGGCCAGGGACCCCCATTTGAAAAGATAGGCCAGGGACCCACATTTGAAAAGATAGGCCAGGGACCCCCGTTTGAAAAGATAGACCAGGGACCCCCATTAGAAAAGATAGGCCAGGGACCCCCATTTGAAAAGATAGGCCAGGGACCCCCATTTGAAAAGATAGGCCAGGGACCCCCATTTGAAAAGATAGGCCAGGGACCCCCATTTGAAAAGATAGACCAGGGACCCCCGTTTGAAAAGATAGGCCAGGGACCCGCATTAGAAAAGATAGGCCAGGGACCCCCATTTGAAAAGATAGGCCAGGGACCCCCATTTGAAAAGATAGGCCAGGGACCCCCTTTGAAAAGATAGGCCAGGGACCCCCATTAGAAAAGATAGGCCAGGGACCCCCGTTTGAAAAGATAGGCCAGGGACCCCCGTTTGAAAAGATAGGCCAGGGACCCCCGTTTGAAAAGATAGGCCAGGGACCCCCGTTTGAAAAGATAGGCCAGGGACCCCCGTTTGAAAAGATAGGCCAGGGACCCCCATTAGAAAAGATAGGCCAGGGACCCCCATTAGAAAAGATAGGCCAGGGACCCCCATTAGAAAAGATAGGCCAGGCACCCCCATTAGAAAAGATAGGCCAGGGACCCCCATTTGAAAAGATAGGCCAGGGACCCCCATTTGAAAAGATAGGCCAGGGACCCCCATTTGAAAAGATAGGCCAGGGACCCCCATTTGAAAAGATAGGCCAGGGACCCCCGTTTGAAAAGATAGGCCAGGGACCCCCGTTTGAAAAGATAGGCCAGGGACCCCCATTTGAAAAGATAGGCCAGGGACCCCCGTTTGAAAAGATAGGCCAGGGACCCCCGTTTGAAAAGATAGACCAGGGACCCCCATTAGAAAAGATAGGCCAGTGACCCCCATTTGAAAAGATAGGCCAGGGACCCCCATTAGAAAAGATAGGCCAGGGACCCCCATTTGAAAAGATAGGCCAGGGACCCCCGTTTGAAAAGATAGGCCAGGGACCCCCGTTTGAAAAGATAGACCAGGGACCCCCATTTGAAAAGATAGGCCAGGGACCCACATTTGAAAAGATAGGCCAGGGACCCCCGTTTGAAAAGATAGACCAGGGACCCCCATTAGAAAAGATAGGCCAGGGACCCCCATTTGAAAAGATAGGCCATGGACCCGTTTGAAAGGATAGGCCAGGGACCCCGTTTGAAAAGATAGGCCAGGGACCCCCTTTGAAAAGATAGGCCAGGGACCCCGTTTGAAAAGATAGGCCAGGGACCCCCATTTGAAAAGATAGACCAGGGACCCCCATTTGAAAAGATAGGCCAGGGACCCCCATTTGAAAAGAGAAGATAGGCCAGGGACCCCCATTAGAAAAGATAGGCCAGGGACCCCCGTTTGAAAAGATAGGCCAGGGACCCCCATTAGAAAAGATAGGCCAGGGACCCCCATTAGAAAAGATAGGCCAGGGACCCCCATTAGAAAAGATAGGCCAGGGACCCCCATTAGAAAAGATAGACCAGGGACCCCCATTTGAAAAGATAGACCAGGGACCCCCATTTGAAAAGATATACCAGGGACCCCCATTTGAAAAGATAGACCAGGGACCCCCATTTGAAAAGATAGGCCAGGGACCCCCATTTGAAAAGATAGGCCAGGGACCCCCTTTGAAAAGATAGGCCAGGGACCCCCATTAGAAAAGATAGGCCAGGGACCCCCGTTTGAAAAGATAGGCCAGGGACCCCTGTTTGAAAAGATAGGCCAGGGACCCCCGTTTGAAAAGATAGGCCAGGGACCCCCATTTGAAAAGATAGGCCAGGGACCCCCGTTTGAAAAGATAGGCCAGGGACCCCCGTTTGAAAAGATAGACCAGGGACCCCCATTTGAAAAGATAGGCCAGGGACCCACATTTGAAAAGATAGGCCAGGGACCCCCGTTTGAAAAGATAGACCAGGGACCCCCATTAGAAAAGATAGGCCAGGGACCCCCATTTGAAAAGATAGGCCAGGGACCCCCATTTGAAAAGATAGGCCAGGGACCCCCATTTGAAAAGATAGGCCAGGGACCCCCATTTGAAAAGATAGACCAGGGACCCCCGTTTGAAAAGATAGGCCAGGGACCCCCATTAGAAAAGATAGGCCAGGGACCCCCATTTGAAAAGATAGGCCAGGGACCCCCATTTGAAAAGATAGGCCAGGGACCCCCTTTGAAAAGATAGGCCAGGGACCCCCATTAGAAAAGATAGGCCAGGGACCCCCGTTTGAAAAGATAAGCCAGGGACCCCCGTTTGAAAAGATAGGCCAGGGACCCCCGTTTGAAAAGATAGGCCAGGGACCCCCGTTTGAAAAGATAGGCCAGGGACCCCCGTTTGAAAAGATAGGCCAGGGACCCCCATTAGAAAAGATAGGCCAGGGACCCCCATTAGAAAAGATAGGCCAGGGACCCCCATTAGAAAAGATAGGCCAGGGACCCCCATTAGAAAAGATAGGCCAGGGACCCCCATTTGAAAAGATAGGCCAGGGACCCCCATTTGAAAAGATAGGCCAGGGACCCCCATTTGAAAAGATAGGCCAGGGACCCCCATTTGAAAAGATAGGCCAGGGACCCCCGTTTGAAAAGATAGGCCAGGGACCCCCGTTTGAAAAGATAGGCCAGGGACCCCCATTTGAAAAGATAGGCCAGGGACCCCGTTTGAAAAGATAGGCCAGGGACCCCCATTAGAAAAGATAGGCCAGGGACCCCCATTAGAAAAGATAGGCCAGGGACCCCCATTAGAAAAGATAGGCCAGGGACCCCCATTTGAAAAGATAGGCCAGGGACCCCCATTTGAAAAGATAGGCCAGGGACCCCCGTTTGAAAAGATAGGCCAGGGACCCCCGTTTGAAAAGATAGGCCAGGGACCCCCGTTTGAAAAGATAGGCCAGGGACCCCCGTTTGAAAAGATAGGCCAGGGACCCCCATTTGAAAAGATAGGCCAGGGACCCCCATTTGAAAAGATAGGCCAGGGACCCCCGTTTGAAAAGATAGACCAGGGACCCCCATTAGAAAAGATAGGCCAGGGACCCCCATTTGAAAAGATAGGCCAGGGACCCACATTTGAAAAGATAGGCCAGGGACCCCCGTTTGAAAAGATAGACCAGGGACCCCCATTAGAAAAGATAGGCCAGGGACCCCCATTTGAAAAGATAGGCCAGGGACCCCCATTAGAAAAGATAGGCCAGGGACCCCCGTTTGAAAAGATAGGCCAGGGACCCCTGTTTGAAAAGATAGGCCAGGGACCCCCGTTTGAAAAGATAGGCCAGGGACCCCCGTTTGAAAAGATAGGCCAGGGACCCCCGTTTGAAAAGATAGGCCAGGGACCCCCATTAGAAAAGATAGGCCAGGGACCCCCATTAGAAAAGATAGGCCAGGGACCCCCGTTTGAAAAGATAGGCCAGGGACCCCCGTTTGAAAAGATAGGCCAGGGACCCCCGTTTGAAAAGATAGGCCAGGGACCCCCATTAGAAAAGATAGGCCAGGGACCCCCATTAGAAAAGATAGGCCAGGGACCCCCGTTTGAAAAGATAGGCCAGGGACCCCCGTTTGAAAAGATAGGCCAGGGACCCCCGTTTGAAAAGATAGACCAGGGACCCCCATTAGAAAAGATAGGCCAGGGACCCCCATTTGAAAAGATAGGCCAGGGACCCCCATTAGAAAAGATAGGCCAGGGACCCCCATTTGAAAAGATAGGCCAGGGACCCCCGTTTGAAAAGATAGGCCAGGGACCCCCGTTTGAAAAGATAGGCCAGGGACCCCCTTTGAAAAGATAGGCCAGGGACCCCCGTTTGAAAAGATAGGCCAGGGACCCCCATTAGAAAAGATAGGCCAGGGACCCCCATTAGAAAAGATAGGCCAGGGACCCCCATTAGAAAAGATAGGCCAGGGACCCCCATTTGAAAAGATAGGCCAGGGACCCCCATTAGAAAAGATAGACCAGGGACCCCCGTTTGAAAAGATAGGCCAGGGACCCCCATTAGAAAAGATAGGCCAGGGACCCCCATTTGAAAAGATAGGCCAGGGACCCCCATTAGAAAAGATAGACCAGGGACCCCCATTTGAAAAGATAGACCAGGGACCCCCATTTGAAAAGATAGACCAGGGACCCCCATTTGAAAAGATAGACCAGGGACCCCCATTTGAAAAGATAGGCCAGGGACCCCCATTTGAAAAGAGAAGATAGGCCAGGGACCCCCATTAGAAAAGATAGGCCAGGGACCCCCGTTTGAAAAGATAGGCCAGGGACCCCCATTAGAAAAGATAGGCCAGGGACCCCCATTAGAAAAGATAGGCCAGGGACCCCCATTAGAAAAGATAGGCCAGGGACCCCCATTAGAAAAGATAGACCAGGGACCCCCATTAGAAAAGATAGACCAGGGACCCCCATTTGAAAAGATAGACCAGGGACCCCCATTTGAAAAGATATACCAGGGACCCCCATTTGAAAAGATAGACCAGGGACCCCCATTTGAAAAGATAGGCCAGGGACCCCCATTTGAAAAGATAGGCCAGGGACCCCCTTTGAAAAGATAGGCCAGGGACCCCCATTAGAAAAGATAGGCCAGGGACCCCCGTTTGAAAAGATAGGCCAGGGACCCCTGTTTGAAAAGATAGGCCAGGGACCCCCGTTTGAAAAGATAGGCCAGGGACCCCCATTTGAAAAGATAGGCCAGGGACCCCCGTTTGAAAAGATAGGCCAGGGACCCCCGTTTGAAAAGATAGACCAGGGACCCCCATTTGAAAAGATAGGCCAGGGACCCACATTTGAAAAGATAGGCCAGGGACCCCCGTTTGAAAAGATAGACCAGGGACCCCCATTAGAAAAGATAGGCCAGGGACCCCCATTTGAAAAGATAGGCCAGGGACCCCCATTTGAAAAGATAGGCCAGGGACCCCCATTTGAAAAGATAGGCCAGGGACCCCCATTTGAAAAGATAGACCAGGGACCCCCGTTTGAAAAGATAGGCCAGGGACCCCCATTAGAAAAGATAGGCCAGGGACCCCCATTTGAAAAGATAGGCCAGGGACCCCCATTTGAAAAGATAGGCCAGGGACCCCCTTTGAAAAGATAGGCCAGGGACCCCCATTAGAAAAGATAGGCCAGGGACCCCCGTTTGAAAAGATAAGCCAGGGACCCCCGTTTGAAAAGATAGGCCAGGGACCCCCGTTTGAAAAGATAGGCCAGGGACCCCCGTTTGAAAAGATAGGCCAGGGACCCCCGTTTGAAAAGATAGGCCAGGGACCCCCATTAGAAAAGATAGGCCAGGGACCCCCATTAGAAAAGATAGGCCAGGGACCCCCATTAGAAAAGATAGGCCAGGGACCCCCATTAGAAAAGATAGGCCAGGGACCCCCATTTGAAAAGATAGGCCAGGGACCCCCATTTGAAAAGATAGGCCAGGGACCCCCATTTGAAAAGATAGGCCAGGGACCCCCGTTTGAAAAGATAGGCCAGGGACCCCCGTTTGAAAAGATAGGCCAGGGACCCCCATTTGAAAAGATAGGCCAGGGACCCCGTTTGAAAAGATAGGCCAGGGACCCCCATTAGAAAAGATAGGCCAGGGACCCCCATTAGAAAAGATAGGCCAGGGACCCCCATTAGAAAAGATAGGCCAGGGACCCCCATTTGAAAAGATAGGCCAGGGACCCCCATTTGAAAAGATAGGCCAGGGACCCCCGTTTGAAAAGATAGGCCAGGGACCCCCGTTTGAAAAGATAGGCCAGGGACCCCCGTTTGAAAAGATAGGCCAGGGACCCCCGTTTGAAAAGATAGGCCAGGGACCCCCATTTGAAAAGATAGGCCAGGGACCCCCATTTGAAAAGATAGGCCAGGGACCCCCGTTTGAAAAGATAGACCAGGGACCCCCATTAGAAAAGATAGGCCAGGGACCCCCATTTGAAAAGATAGGCCAGGGACCCACATTTGAAAAGATAGGCCAGGGACCCCCGTTTGAAAAGATAGACCAGGGACCCCCATTAGAAAAGATAGGCCAGGGACCCCCATTTGAAAAGATAGGCCAGGGACCCCCATTTGAAAAGATAGGCCAGGGACCCCCATTTGAAAAGATAGGCCAGGGACCCCCATTTGAAAAGATAGACCAGGGACCCCCGTTTGAAAAGATAGGCCAGGGACCCCCATTAGAAAAGATAGGCCAGGGACCCCCATTTGAAAAGATAGGCCAGGGACCCCCATTTGAAAAGATAGGCCAGGGACCCCCTTTGAAAAGATAGGCCAGGGACCCCCATTAGAAAAGATAGGCCAGGGACCCCCGTTTGAAAAGATAGGCCAGGGACCCCCGTTTGAAAAGATAGGCCAGGGACCCCCGTTTGAAAAGATAGGCCAGGGACCCCCGTTTGAAAAGATAGGCCAGGGACCCCCGTTTGAAAAGATAGGCCAGGGACCCCCATTAGAAAAGATAGGCCAGGGACCCCCATTAGAAAAGATAGGCCAGGGACCCCCATTAGAAAAGATAGGCCAGGGACCCCCATTAGAAAAGATAGGCCAGGGACCCCCATTTGAAAAGATAGGCCAGGGACCCCCATTTGAAAAGATAGGCCAGGGACCCCCATTTGAAAAGATAGGCCAGGGACCCCCATTTGAAAAGATAGGCCAGGGACCCCCGTTTGAAAAGATAGGCCAGGGACCCCCGTTTGAAAAGATAGGCCAGGGACCCCCATTTGAAAAGATAGGCCAGGGACCCCCGTTTGAAAAGATAGGCCAGGGACCCCCGTTTGAAAAGATAGACCAGGGACCCCCATTAGAAAAGATAGGCCAGTGACCCCCATTTGAAAAGATAGGCCAGGGACCCCCATTAGAAAAGATAGGCCAGGGACCCCCATTTGA
The DNA here is from genome assembly GCF_951216825.1 of Electrona antarctica. Classification (NCBI taxonomy): domain Eukaryota; kingdom Metazoa; phylum Chordata; class Actinopteri; order Myctophiformes; family Myctophidae; genus Electrona; species Electrona antarctica. Next base: position 762,193 of record NW_027637999.1, on the reverse strand, counting down.
AAAGATAGGCCAGGGACCCCCGTTTGAAAAGATAGGCCAGGGACCCCCGTTTGAAAAGATAGACCAGGGACCCCCATTTGAAAAGATAGGCCAGGGACCCACATTTGAAAAGATAGGCCAGGGACCCCCGTTTGAAAAGATAGACCAGGGACCCCCATTAGAAAAGATAGGCCAGGGACCCCCATTTGAAAAGATAGGCCATGGACCCGTTTGAAAGGATAGGCCAGGGACCCCGTTTGAAAAGATAGGCCAGGGACCCCCTTTGAAAAGATAGGCCAGGGACCCCGTTTGAAAAGATAGGCCAGGGACCCCCTTTGAAAAGATAGGCCAGGGACCCCCATTTGAAAAGATAGGCCAGGGACCCCGTTTGAAAAGATAGGCCAGGGACCCCCATTTGAAGAGATATGCCAGGGACCCCCGTTTGAAAGGATAGGCCAGGGACCCCCGTTTGAAAAGATAGGCCAGGGACCCCCATTTGAAAAGATAGGCCAGGGACCCCGTTTGAAAAGATAGGCCAGGGACCCCGTTTGAAAAGATAGGCCAGGGACCCCCGTTTGAAAAGATAGGCCAGGGACCCCGTTTGAAAAGATAGGCCAGGGACCCCCGTTTGAAAAGATAGGCCACGGACCCCAATTTGAAAAGATAGGCCAGGGACCCCCGTTTGAAAAGATAGGCCAGGGACCCCCATTTGAAAAGATAGGCCAGGGACCCCCATTTGAAAAGATATGCCAGGGACCCCCATTTGAAAAGAGAGGCCAGGGACCCCCTTTGAAAAGATAGGCCAGGGACCCCCATTAGAAAAGATAGGCCAGGGACCCCCGTTTGAAAAGATAGGCCAGGGACCCCCATTAGAAAAGATAGGCCAGGGACCCCCATTAGAAAAGATAGGCCAGGGACCCCCATTAGAAAAGATAGGCCAGGGACCCCCATTAGAAAAGATAGACCAGGGACCCCCATTAGAAAAGATAGACCAGGGACCCCCATTTGAAAAGATAGACCAGGGACCCCCATTTGAAAAGATATACCAGGGACCCCCATTTGAAAAGATAGACCAGGGACCCCCATTTGAAAAGATAGGCCAGGGACCCCCATTTGAAAAGATAGGCCAGGGACCCCCTTTGAAAAGATAGGCCAGGGACCCCCCATTAGAAAAGATAGGCCAGGGACCCCCGTTTGAAAAGATAGGCCAGGGACCCCTGTTTGAAAAGATAGGCCAGGGACCCCCGTTTGAAAAGATAGGCCAGGGACCCCCGTTTGAAAAGATAGGCCAGGGACCCCCGTTTGAAAAGATAGGCCAGGGACCCCCATTAGAAAAGATAGGCCAGGGACCCCCATTAGAAAAGATAGGCCAGGGACCCCCGTTTGAAAAGATAGGCCAGGGACCCCCGTTTGAAAAGATAGGCCAGGGACCCCCGTTTGAAAAGATAGGCCAGGGACCCCCATTTGAAAAGATAGGCCAGGGACCCCCGTTTGAAAAGATAGACCAGGGACCCCCATTAGAAAAGATAGGCCAGGGACCCCCATTTGAAAAGATAGGCCAGGGACCCCCATTAGAAAAGATAGGCCAGGGACCCCCATTTGAAAAGATAGGCCAGGGACCCCCGTTTGAAAAGATAGGCCAGGGACCCCCGTTTGAAAAGATAGGCCAGGGACCCCCTTTGAAAAGATAGGCCAGGGACCCCCGTTTGAAAAGATAGGCCAGGGACCCCCATTAGAAAAGATAGGCCAGGGACCCCCATTAGAAAAGATAGGCCAGGGACCCCCATTAGAAAAGATAGGCCAGGGACCCCCATTTGAAAAGATAGGCCAGGGACCCCCATTAGAAAAGATAGACCAGGGACCCCCGTTTGAAAAGATAGGCCAGGGACCCCCATTAGAAAAGATAGGCCAGGGACCCCCATTTGAAAAGATAGGCCAGGGACCCCCATTAGAAAAGATAGACCAGGGACCCCCATTTGAAAAGATAGACCAGGGACCCCCATTTGAAAAGATAGACCAGGGACCCCCATTTGAAAAGATAGACCAGGGACCCCCATTTGAAAAGATAGGCCAGGGACCCCCATTTGAAAAGAGAAGATAGGCCAGGGACCCCCATTAGAAAAGATAGGCCAGGGACCCCCGTTTGAAAAGATAGGCCAGGGACCCCCATTAGAAAAGATAGGCCAGGGACCCCCATTAGAAAAGATAGGCCAGGGACCCCCATTAGAAAAGATAGGCCAGGGACCCCCATTAGAAAAGATAGACCAGGGACCCCCATTAGAAAAGATAGACCAGGGACCCCCATTTGAAAAGATAGACCAGGGACCCCCATTAGAAAAGATAGGCCAGGGACCCCCATTAGAAAAGATAGACCAGGGACCCCCATTAGAAAAGATAGACCAGGGACCCCCATTTGAAAAGATAGACCAGGGACCCCCATTTGAAAAGATATACCAGGGACCCCCATTTGAAAAGATAGACCAGGGACCCCCATTTGAAAAGATAGGCCAGGGACCCCCATTTGAAAAGATAGGCCAGGGACCCCCTTTGAAAAGATAGGCCAGGGACCCCCATTAGAAAAGATAGGCCAGGGACCCCCGTTTGAAAAGATAGGCCAGGGACCCCTGTTTGAAAAGATAGGCCAGGGACCCCCGTTTGAAAAGATAGGCCAGGGACCCCCGTTTGAAAAGATAGGCCAGGGACCCCCGTTTGAAAAGATAGGCCAGGGACCCCCATTAGAAAAGATAGGCCAGGGACCCCCATTAGAAAAGATAGGCCAGGGACCCCCATTAGAAAAGATAGGCCAGGGACCCCCATTAGAAAAGATAGGCCAGGGACCCCCATTAGAAAAGATAGGCCAGGGACCCCCATTTGAAAAGATATGCCAGGGACCCCCATTTGAAAAGATAGGCCAGGGACCCCCATTTGAAAAGATAGGCCAGGGACCCCCATTTGAAAAGATAGGCCAGGGACCCCCGTTTGAAAAGATAGGCCAGGGACCCCCATTAGAAAAGATAGGCCAGGGACCCCCATTTGAAAAGATAGGCCAGGGACCCCCATTAGAAAAGATAGACCAGGGACCCCCATTTGAAAAGATAGACCAGGGACCCCCATTTGAAAAGATAGACCAGGGACCCCCATTTGAAAAGATAGACCAGGGACCCCCATTTGAAAAGATAGGCCAGGGACCCCCATTTGAAAAGAGAAGATAGGCCAGGGACCCCCATTAGAAAAGATAGGCCATGGACCCCCGTTTGAAAAGATAGGCCAGGGACCCCCATTAGAAAAGATAGGCCAGGGACCCCCATTAGAAAAGATAGGCCAGGGACCCCCATTAGAAAAGATAGGCCAGGGACCCCCATTAGAAAAGATAGACCAGGGACCCCCATTAGAAAAGATAGACCAGGGACCCCCATTTGAAAAGATAGACCAGGGACCCCCATTTGAAAAGATAGACCAGGGACCCCCATTAGAAAAGATAGGCCAGGGACCCCCATTAGAAAAGATAGACCAGGGACCCCCATTAGAAAAGATAGACCAGGGACCCCCATTTGAAAAGATAGACCAGGGACCCCCATTTGAAAAGATATACCAGGGACCCCCATTTGAAAAGATAGACCAGGGACCCCCATTTGAAAAGATAGGCCAGGGACCCCCATTTGAAAAGATAGGCCAGGGACCCCCTTTGAAAAGATAGGCCAGGGACCCCCATTAGAAAAGATAGGCCAGGGACCCCCGTTTGAAAAGATAGGCCAGGGACCCCTGTTTGAAAAGATAGGCCAGGGACCCCCGTTTGAAAAGATAGGCCAGGGACCCCCGTTTGAAAAGATAGGCCAGGGACCCCCGTTTGAAAAGATAGGCCAGGGACCCCCATTATAAAAGATAGGCCAGGGACCCCCATTAGAAAAGATAGGCCAGGGACCCCCATTAGAAAAGATAGGCCAGGGACCCCCATTAGAAAAGATAGGCCAGGGACCCCCATTAGAAAAGATAGGCCAGGGACCCCCATTTGAAAAGATATGCCAGGGACCCCCATTTGAAAAGATAGGCCAGGGACCCCCATTTGAAAAGATAGGCCAGGGACCCCCATTTGAAAAGATAGGCCAGGGACCCCCGTTTGAAAACATAGGCCAGGGACCCCCGTTTGAAAAGATAGGCCAGGGACCCCCGTTTGAAAAGATAGGCCAGGGACCCCCATTTGAAAAGATAGGCCAGGGACCCCCGTTTGAAAAGATAGACCAGGGACCCCCATTAGAAAAGATAGGCCAGGGACCCCCATTTGAAAAGATAGGCCAGGGACCCCCATTAGAAAAGATAGGCCAGGGACCCCCATTTGAAAAGATAGGCCAGGGACCCCCGTTTGAAAAGATAGGCCAGGGACCCCCGTTTGAAAAGATTGGCCAGGGACCCCCTTTGAAAAGATAGGCCAGGGACCCCCGTTTGAAAAGATAGGCCAGGGACCCCCATTAGAAAAGATAGGCCAGGGACCCCCATTAGAAAAGATAGGCCAGGGACCCCCATTAGAAAAGATAGGCCAGGGACCCCCATTTGAAAAGATAGGCCAGGGACCCCCATTAGAAAAGATAGACCAGGGACCCCCGTTTGAAAAGATAGGCCAGGGACCCCCATTAGAAAAGATAGGCCAGGGACCCCCATTTGAAAAGATAGGCCAGGGACCCCCATTTGAAAAGATAGGCCAGGGACCCCCTTTGAAAAGATAGGCCAGGGACCCCCATTAGAAAAGATAGGCCAGGGACCCCCGTTTGAAAAGATAGGCCAGGGACCCCCGTTTGAAAAGATAGGCCAGGGACCCCCGTTTGAAAAGATAGGCCAGGGACCCCCGTTTGAAAAGATAGGCCAGGGACCCCCGTTTGAAAAGATAGGCCAGGGACCCCCATTAGAAAAGATAGGCCAGGGACCCCCATTAGAAAAGATAGGCCAGGGACCCCCATTAGAAAAGATAGGCCAGGGACCCCCATTAGAAAAGATAGGCCAGGGACCCCCATTTGAAAAGATAGGCCAGGGACCCCCATTTGAAAAGATAGGCCAGGGACCCCCATTTGAAAAGATAGGCCAGGGACCCCCGTTTGAAAAGATAGGCCAGGGACCCCCGTTTTAAAAGATAGGCCAGGGACCCCCATTAGAAAAGATAGGCCAGGGACCCCCATTAGAAAAGATAGGCCAGGGACCCCCATTAGAAAAGATAGGCCAGGGACCCCCATTTGAAAAGATAGGCCAGGGACCCCCATTAGAAAAGATAGACCAGGGACCCCCGTTTGAAAAGATAGGCCAGGGACCCCCATTAGAAAAGATAGGCCAGGGACCCCCGTTTGAAAAGATAGGCCAGGGACCCCCATTTGAAAAGATAGGCAGGGACCCCCTTTGAAAAGATAGGCCAGGGACCCCCATTAGAAAAGATAGGCCAGGGACCCCCGTTTGAAAAGATAGGCCAGGGACCCCCGTTTGAAAAGATAGGCCAGGGACCCCCGTTTGAAAAGATAGGCCAGGGACCCCCGTTTGAAAAGATAGGCCAGGGACCCCCGTTTGAAAAGATAGGCCAGGGACCCCCTTTAGAAAAGATAGGCTAGGGACCCCCATTAGAAAAGATAGGCCAGGGACCCCCATTAGAAAAGATAGGCCAGGGACCCCCATTAGAAAAGATAGGCCAGGGACCCCCATTAGAAAAGATAGGCCAGGGACCCCCATTTGAAAAGATAGGCCAGGGACCCCCATTTGAAAAGATAGGCCAGGGACCCCCATTTGAAAAGATAGGCCAGGGACCCCCATTAGAAAAGATAGGCCAGGGACCCCCATTTGAAAAGATAGGCCAGGGACCCCCGTTTGAAAAGATAGGCCAGGGACCCCCGTTTGAAAAGATAGACCAGGGACCCCCATTTGAAAAGATAGGCCAGGGACCCACATTTGAAAAGATAGGCCAGGGACCCCCGTTTGAAAAGATAGACCAGGGACCCCCATTAGAAAAGATAGGCCAGGGACCCCCATTTGAAAAGATAGGCCAGGGACCCCCATTTGAAAAGATAGGCCAGGGACCCCCATTTGAAAAGATAGGCCAGGGACCCCCATTTGAAAAGATAGACCAGGGACCCCCGTTTGAAAAGATAGGCCAGGGACCCCCATTAGAAAAGATAGGCCAGGGACCCCCATTTGAAAAGATAGGCCAGGGACCCCCATTTGAAAAGATAGGCCAGGGACCCCCTTTGAAAAGATAGGCCAGGGACCCCCATTAGAAAAGATAGGCCAGGGACCCCCGTTTGAAAAGATAGGCCAGGGACCCCCATTAGAAAAGATAGGCCAGGGACCCCCATTAGAAAAGATATGCCAGGGACCCCCATTAGAAAAGATAGGCCAGGGACCCCCATTAGAAAAGATAGGCCAGGGACCCCCATTTGAAAAGATAGGCCAGGGACCCCCATTTGAAAAGATAGGCCAGGGACCCCCATTTGAAAAGATAGGCCAGGGACCCCCATTTGAAAAGATAGGCCAGGGACCCCCGTTTGAAAAGATAGGCCAGGGACCCCCGTTTGAAAAGATAGGCCAGGGACCCCCATTTGAAAAGATAGGCCAGGGACCCCCGTTTGAAAAGATAGACCAGGGACCCCCATTAGAAAAGATAGGCCAGTGACCCCCATTTGAAAAGATAGGCCAGGGACCCCCATTAGAAAAGATAGGCCAGGGACCCCCATTTGAAAAGATAGGCCAGGGACCCCCGTTTGAAAAGATAGGCCAGGGACCCCCGTTTGAAAAGATAGACCAGGGACCCCCGTTTGAAAAGATAGGCCAGGGACCCACATTTGAAAAGATAGGCCAGGGACCCCCGTTTGAAAAGATAGACCAGGTACCCCCATTAGAAAAGATAGACCAGGGACCCCCATTTGAAAAGATAGACCAGGGACCCCCATTTGAAAAGATAGACCAGGGACCCCCATTTGAAAAGATAGGCCAGGGACCCCCGTTTGAAAAGATAGGCCAGGGACCCCCATTTGAAAAGATAGGCCAGGGACCCCCGTTTGAAAAGATAGACCAGGGACCCCCATTAGAAAAGATAGGCCAGTGACCCCCATTTGAAAAGATAGGCCAGGGACCCCCATTAGAAAAGATAGGCCAGGGACCCCCATTTGAAAAGATAGGCCAGGGACCCCCGTTTGAAAAGATAGGCCAGGGACCCCCGTTTGAAAAGATAGACCAGGGACCCCCATTTGAAAAGATAGGCCAGGGACCCACATTTGAAAAGATAGGCCAGGGACCCCCGTTTGAAAAGATAGACCAGGGACCCCCATTTGAAAAGATAGACCAGGGACCCCCATTTGAAAAGATAGACCAGGGACCCCCATTTGAAAAGATAGACCAGGGACCCCCATTTGAAAAGATAGGCCAGGGACCCCCATTTGAAAAGAGAAGATAGGCCAGGGACCCCCATTAGAAAAGATAGGCCAGGGACCCCCGTTTGAAAAGATAGGCCAGGGACCCCCATTAGAAAAGATAGGCCAGGGACCCCCATTAGAAAAGATAGGCCAGGGACCCCCATTAGAAAAGATAGGCCAGGGACCCCCATTAGAAAAGATAGACCAGGGACCCCCATTAGAAAAGATAGACCAGGGACCCCCATTTGAAAAGATAGACCAGGGACCCCCATTTGAAAAGATAGGCCAGGGACCCCCATTTGAAAAGATAGGCCAGGGACCCCCTTTGAAAAGATAGGCCAGGGACCCCCATTAGAAAAGATAGGCCAGGGACCCCCGTTTGAAAAGATAGGCCAGGGACCCCTGTTTGAAAAGATAGGCCAGGGACCCCTGTTTGAAAAGATAGGCCAGGGACCCCCGTTTGAAAAGATAGGCCAGGGACCCCCATTAGAAAAGATAGGCCAGGGACCCCCATTAGAAAAGATAGGCCAGGGACCCCCATTAGAAAAGATAGGCCAGGGACCCCCATTAGAAAAGATAGGCCAGGGACCCCCATTAGAAAAGATAGGCCAGAGACCCCCATTTGAAAAGATAGGCCAGGGACCCCCATTTGAAAAGATAGGCCAGGGACCCCCATTTGAAAAGATAGGCCAGGGACCCCCGTTTGAAAAGATAGGCCAGGGACCCCCGTTTGAAAAGATAGGCCAGGGACCCCCGTTTGAAAAGATAGGCCAGGGACCCCCGTTTGAAAAGATAGGCCAGGGACCCCCGTTTGAAAAGATAGGCCAGGGACCCCCATTAGAAAAGAGAGGCCAGGGACCCCCTTTGAAAAGATAGGCCAGGGACCCCCATTAGAAAAGATAGGCCAGGGACCCCCGTTTGAAAAGATAGGCCAGGGACCCCCATTAGAAAAGATAGGCCAGGGACCCCCATTAGAAAAGATAGGCCAGGGACCCCCATTAGAAAAGATAGGCCAGGGACCCCCATTAGAAAAGATAGACCAGGGACCCCCATTAGAAAAGATAGACCAGGGACCCCCATTTGAAAATATAGACCAGGGACCCCCATTTGAAAAGATATACCAGGGACCCCCATTTGAAAAGATAGACCAGGGACCCCCATTTGAAAAGATAGGCCAGGGACCCCCATTTGAAAAGATAGGCCAGGGACCCCCTTTGAAAAGTTAGGCCAGGGACCCCCCATTAGAAAAGATAGGCCAGGGACCCCCGTTTGAAAAGATAGGCCAGGGACCCCTGTTTGAAAAGATAGGCCAGGGACCCCCTTTGAAAAGATAGGCCAGGGACCCCCATTTGAAAAGATAGGCCAGGGACCCCGTTTGAAAAGATAGGCCAGGGACCCCCATTTGAAGAGATATGCCAGGGACCCCCGTTTGAAAGGATAGGCCAGGGACCCCCGTTTGAAAAGATAGGCCAGGGACCCCCATTTGAAAAGATAGGCCAGGGACCCCGTTTGAAAAGATAGGCCAGGGACCCCGTTTGAAAAGATAGGCCAGGGACCCCCGTTTGAAAAGATAGGCCAGGGACCCCGTTTGAAAAGATAGGCCAGGGACCCCCTTTGAAAAGATAGGCCAGGGACCCCCATTTGAAAAGATAGGCCAGGGACCCCGTTTGAAAAGATAGGCCAGGGACCCCCGTTTGAAAAGATAGGCCAGGGACCCCCATTTGAAAAGATATGCCAGGGACCCCCGTTTGAAAAGATAGGCCAGGGACCCCCATTTGAAAAGATAGGCCAGGGACCCCCATTTGAAAAGATATGCCAGGGACCCCCATTTGAAAAGAGAGGCCAGGGACCCCCTTTGAAAAGATAGGCCAGGGACCCCCATTAGAAAAGATAGGCCAGGGACCCCCGTTTGAAAAGATAGGCCAGGGACCCCCATTAGAAAAGATAGGCCAGGGACCCCCATTAGAAAAGATAGGCCAGGGACCCCCATTAGAAAAGATAGGCCAGGGACCCCCATTAGAAAAGATAGGCCAGGGACCCCCATTAGAAAAGATAGACCAGGGACCCCCATTAGAAAAGATAGACCAGGGACCCCCATTTGAAAAGATATACCAGGGACCCCCATTTGAAAAGATATACCAGGGACCCCCATTTGAAAAGATAGACCAGGGACCCCCATTTGAAAAGATAGGCCAGGGACCCCCATTTGAAAAGATAGGCCAGGGACCCCCTTTGAAAAGATAGGCCAGGGACCCCCCATTAGAAAAGATAGGCCAGGGACCCCCGTTTGAAAAGATAGGCCAGGGACCCCTGTTTGAAAAGATAGGCCAGGGACCCCCGTTTGAAAAGATAGGCCAGGGACCCCCGTTTGAAAAGATAGGCCAGGGACCCCCGTTTGAAAAGATAGGCCAGGGACCCCCATTAGAAAAGATAGGCCAGGGACCCCCATTAGAAAAGATAGGCCAGGGACCCCCGTTTGAAAAGATAGGCCAGGGACCCCCGTTTGAAAAGATAGGCCAGGGACCCCCGTTTGAAAAGATAGGCCAGGGACCCCCATTTGAAAAGATAGGCCAGGGACCCCCGTTTGAAAAGATAGACCAGGGACCCCCATTAGAAAAGATAGGCCAGGGACCCCCATTTGAAAAGATAGGCCAGGGACCCCCATTAGAAAAGATAGGCCAGGGACCCCCATTTGAAAAGATAGGCCAGGGACCCCCGTTTGAAAAGATAGGCCAGGGACCCCCGTTTGAAAAGATAGGCCAGGGACCCCCTTTGAAAAGATAGGCCAGGGACCCCCGTTTGAAAAGATAGGCCAGGGACCCCCATTAGAAAAGATAGGCCAGGGACCCCCATTAGAAAAGATAGGCCAGGGACCCCCATTAGAAAAGATAGGCCAGGGACCCCCATTTGAAAAGATAGGCCAGGGACCCCCATTAGAAAAGATAGACCAGGGACCCCCGTTTGAAAAGATAGGCCAGGGACCCCCATTAGAAAAGATAGGCCAGGGACCCCCATTTGAAAAGATAGGCCAGGGACCCCCATTAGAAAAGATAGACCAGGGACCCCCATTTGAAAAGATAGACCAGGGACCCCCATTTGAAAAGATAGACCAGGGACCCCCATTTGAAAAGATAGACCAGGGACCCCCATTTGAAAAGATAGGCCAGGGACCCCCATTTGAAAAAAGAAGATAGGCCAGGGACCCCCATTAGAAAAGATAGGCCAGGGACCCCCGTTTGAAAAGATAGGCCAGGGACCCCCATTTGAAAAGATAGGCCAGGGACCCCCGTTTGAAAAGATAGGCCAGGGACCCCCGTTTGAAAAGATAGGCCAGGGACCCCCTTTGAAAAGATAGGCCAGGGACCCCCGTTTGAAAAGATAGGCCAGGGACCCCCATTAGAAAAGATAGGCCAGGGACCCCCATTAGAAAAGATAGGCCAGGGACCCCCATTAGAAAAGATAGGCCAGGGACCCCCATTTGAAAAGATAGGCCAGGGACCCCCATTAGAAAAGATAGGCCAGGGACCCCCATTAGAAAAGATAGGCCAGGGACCCCCATTAGAAAAGATAGACCAGGGACCCCCATTAGAAAAGATAGACCAGGGACCCCCATTTGAAAAGATAGACCAGGGACCCCCATTTGAAAAGATATACCATGGACCCCCATTTGAAAAGATAGACCAGGGACCCCCATTTGAAAAGATAGGCCAGGGACCCCCATTTGAAAAGATAGGCCAGGGACCCCCTTTGAAAAGATAGGCCAGGGACCCCCATTAGAAAAGATAGGCCAGGGACCCCCATTAGAAAAGATAGACCAGGGACCCCCATTAGAAAAGATAGACCAGGGACCCCCATTTGAAAAGATAGACCAGGGACCCCCATTAGAAAAGATAGGCCAGGGACCCCCATTAGAAAAGATAGACCAGGGACCCCCATTAGAAAAGATAGACCAGGGACCCCCATTTGAAAAGATAGACCAGGGACCCCCATTTGAAAAGATATACCAGGGACCCCCATTTGAAAAGATAGACCAGGGACCCCCATTTGAAAAGATAGGCCAGGGACCCCCATTTGAAAAGATATACCATGGACCCCCATTTGAAAAGATAGACCAGGGACCCCCATTTGAAAAGATAGGCCAGGGACCCCCATTTGAAAAGATAGGCCAGGGACCCCCGTTTGAAAAGATAGGCCAGGGACCCCTGTTTGAAAAGATAGGCCAGGGACCCCCGTTTGAAAAGATAGGCCAGGGACCCCCGTTTGAAAAGATAGGCCAGGGACCCCCGTTTGAAAAGATAGGCCAGGGACCCCCATTAGAAAAGATAGGCCAGGGACCCCCATTAGAAAAGATAGGCCAGGGACCCCCATTAGAAAAGATAGGCCAGGGACCCCCATTAGAAAAGATAGGCCAGGGACCCCCATTAGAAAAGATAGGCCAGGGACCCCCATTTGAAAAGATATGCCAGGGACCCCCATTTGAAAAGATAGGCCAGGGACCCCCATTTGAAAAGATAGGCCAGGGACCCCCATTTGAAAAGATAGGCCAGGGACCCCCGTTTGAAAAGATAGGCCAGGGACCCCCGTTTGAAAAGATAGGCCAGGGACCCCCGTTTGAAAAGATAGGCCAGGGACCCCCATTTGAAAAGATAGGCCAGGGACCCCCGTTTGAAAAGATAGACCAGGGACCCCCATTAGAAAAGATAGGCCAGGGACCCCCATTTGAAAAGATAGGCCAGGGACCCCCATTAGAAAAGATAGGCCAGGGACCCCCATTTGAAAAGATAGGCCAGGGACCCCCGTTTGAAAAGATAGGCCAGGGACCCCCGTTTGAAAAGATAGGCCAGGGACCCCCTTTGAAAAGATAGGCCAGGGACCCCCGTTTGAAAAGATAGGCCAGGGACCCCCATTAGAAAAGATAGGCCAGGGACCCCCATTTGAAAAGATAGGCCAGGGACCCCCATTAGAAAAGATAGACCAGGGACCCCCATTTGAAAAGATAGACCAGGGACCCCCATTTGAAAAGATAGACCAGGGACCCCCATTTGAAAAGATAGACCAGGGACCCCCATTTGAAAAGATAGGCCAGGGACCCCCATTTGAAAAGAGAAGATAGGCCAGGGACCCCCATTAGAAAAGATAGGCCAGGGACCCCCGTTTGAAAAGATAGGCCAGGGACCCCCATTAGAAAAGATAGGCCAGGGACCCCCATTAGAAAAGATAGGCCAGGGACCCCCATTAGAAAAGATAGGCCAGGGACCCCCATTAGAAAAGATAGACCAGGGACCCCCATTAGAAAAGATAGACCAGGGACCCCCATTTGAAAAGATAGACCAGGGACCCCCATTAGAAAAGATAGGCCAGGGACCCCCATTAGAAAAGATAGACCAGGGACCCCCATTAGAAAAGATAGACCAGGGACCCCCATTTGAAAAGATAGACCAGGGACCCCCATTTGAAAAGATATACCAGGGACCCCCATTTGAAAAGATAGACCAGGGACCCCCATTTGAAAAGATAGGCCAGGGACCCCCATTTGAAAAGATAGGCCAGGGACCCCCTTTGAAAAGATAGGCCAGGGACCCCCATTAGAAAAGATAGGCCAGGGACCCCCGTTTGAAAAGATAGGCCAGGGACCCCTGTTTGAAAAGATAGGCCAGGGACCCCCGTTTGAAAAGATAGGCCAGGGACCCCCGTTTGAAAAGATAGGCCAGGGACCCCCGTTTGAAAAGATAGGCCAGGGACCCCCATTAGAAAAGATAGGCCAGGGACCCCCATTAGAAAAGATAGGCCAGGGACCCCCATTAGAAAAGATAGGCCAGGGACCCCCATTAGAAAAGATAGGCCAGGGACCCCCATTAGAAAAGATAGGCCAGGGACCCCCATTTGAAAAGATATGCCAGGGACCCCCATTTGAAAAGATAGGCCAGGGACCCCCATTTGAAAAGATAGGCCAGGGACCCCCATTTGAAAAGATAGGCCAGGGACCCCCGTTTGAAAAGATAGGCCAGGGACCCCCATTAGAAAAGATAGGCCAGGGACCCCCATTTGAAAAGATAGGCCAGGGACCCCCATTAGAAAAGATAGACCAGGGACCCCCATTTGAAAAGATAGACCAGGGACCCCCATTTGAAAAGATAGACCAGGGACCCCCATTTGAAAAGATAGACCAGGGACCCCCATTTGAAAAGATAGGCCAGGGACCCCCATTTGAAAAGAGAAGATAGGCCAGGGACCCCCATTAGAAAAGATAGGCCATGGACCCCCGTTTGAAAAGATAGGCCAGGGACCCCCATTAGAAAAGATAGGCCAGGGACCCCCATTAGAAAAGATAGGCCAGGGACCCCCATTAGAAAAGATAGGCCAGGGACCCCCATTAGAAAAGATAGACCAGGGACCCCCATTAGAAAAGATAGACCAGGGACCCCCATTTGAAAAGATAGACCAGGGACCCCCATTTGAAAAGATAGACCAGGGACCCCCATTAGAAAAGATAGGCCAGGGACCCCCATTAGAAAAGATAGACCAGGGACCCCCATTAGAAAAGATAGACCAGGGACCCCCATTTGAAAAGATAGACCAGGGACCCCCATTTGAAAAGATATACCAGGGACCCCCATTTGAAAAGATAGACCAGGGACCCCCATTTGAAAAGATAGGCCAGGGACCCCCATTTGAAAAGATAGGCCAGGGACCCCCTTTGAAAAGATAGGCCAGGGACCCCCATTAGAAAAGATAGGCCAGGGACCCCCGTTTGAAAAGATAGGCCAGGGACCCCTGTTTGAAAAGATAGGCCAGGGACCCCCGTTTGAAAAGATAGGCCAGGGACCCCCGTTTGAAAAGATAGGCCAGGGACCCCCGTTTGAAAAGATAGGCCAGGGACCCCCATTATAAAAGATAGGCCAGGGACCCCCATTAGAAAAGATAGGCCAGGGACCCCCATTAGAAAAGATAGGCCAGGGACCCCCATTAGAAAAGATAGGCCAGGGACCCCCATTAGAAAAGATAGGCCAGGGACCCCCATTTGAAAAGATATGCCAGGGACCCCCATTTGAAAAGATAGGCCAGGGACCCCCATTTGAAAAGATAGGCCAGGGACCCCCATTTGAAAAGATAGGCCAGGGACCCCCGTTTGAAAACATAGGCCAGGGACCCCCGTTTGAAAAGATAGGCCAGGGACCCCCGTTTGAAAAGATAGGCCAGGGACCCCCATTTGAAAAGATAGGCCAGGGACCCCCGTTTGAAAAGATAGACCAGGGACCCCCATTAGAAAAGATAGGCCAGGGACCCCCATTTGAAAAGATAGGCCAGGGACCCCCATTAGAAAAGATAGGCCAGGGACCCCCATTTGAAAAGATAGGCCAGGGACCCCCGTTTGAAAAGATAGGCCAGGGACCCCCGTTTGAAAAGATAGGCCAGGGACCCCCTTTGAAAAGATAGGCCAGGGACCCCCGTTTGAAAAGATAGGCCAGGGACCCCCATTAGAAAAGATAGGCCAGGGACCCCCATTAGAAAAGATAGGCCAGGGACCCCCATTAGAAAAGATAGGCCAGGGACCCCCATTTGAAAAGATAGGCCAGGGACCCCCATTAGAAAAGATAGACCAGGGACCCCCGTTTGAAAAGATAGGCCAGGGACCCCCGTTTGAAAAGATAGGCCAGGGACCCCGTTTGAAAAGATAGGCCAGGGACCCCCTTTGAAAAGATAGGCCAGGGACCCCCATTTGAAAAGATAGGCCAGGGACCCCGTTTGAAAAGATAGGCCAGGGACCCCCATTAGAAAAGATAGGCCAGGGACCCCCATTAGAAAAGATAGGCCAGGGACCCCCATTAGAAAAGATAGGCCAGGGACCCCCATTAGAAAAGATAGGCCAGGGACCCCCATTTGAAAAGATATGCCAGGGACCCCCATTTGAAAAGATAGGCCAGGGACCCCCATTTGAAAAGATAGGCCAGGGACCCCCATTTGAAAAGATAGGCCAGGGACCCCCGTTTGAAAACATAGGCCAGGGACCCCCGTTTGAAAAGATAGGCCAGGGACCCCCGTTTGAAAAGATAGGCCAGGGACCCCCATTTGAAAAGATAGGCCAGGGACCCCCGTTTGAAAAGATAGACCAGGGACCCCCATTAGAAAAGATAGGCCAGGGACCCCCATTTGAAAAGATAGGCCAGGGACCCCCATTAGAAAAGATAGGCCAGGGACCCCCATTTGAAAAGATAGGCCAGGGACCCCCGTTTGAAAAGATAGGCCAGGGACCCCCGTTTGAAAAGATAGGCCAGGGACCCCCTTTGAAAAGATAGGCCAGGGACCCCCGTTTGAAAAGATAGGCCAGGGACCCCCATTAGAAAAGATAGGCCAGGGACCCCCATTAGAAAAGATAGGCCAGGGACCCCCATTAGAAAAGATAGGCCAGGGACCCCCATTTGAAAAGATAGGCCAGGGACCCCCATTAGAAAAGATAGACCAGGGACCCCCGTTTGAAAAGATAGGCCAGGGACCCCCGTTTGAAAAGATAGGCCAGGGACCCCGTTTGAAAAGATAGGCCAGGGACCCCCTTTGAAAAGATAGGCCAGGGACCCCCATTTGAAAAGATAGGCCAGGGACCCCGTTTGAAAAGATAGGCCAGGGACCCCCGTTTGAAAAGATAGGCCAGGGACCCCCATTTGAAAAGATATGCCAGGGACCCCCGTTTGAAAAGATAGGCCAGGGACCCCCATTTGAAAAGATAGGCCAGGGACCCCCATTTGAAAAGATATGCCAGGGACCCCCATTTGAAAAGAGAGGCCAGGGACCCCCTTTGAAAAGATAGGCCAGGGACCCCCATTAGAAAAGATAGGCCAGGGACCCCCGTTTGAAAAGATAGGCCAGGGACCCCCATTAGAAAAGATAGGCCAGGGACCCCCACTAGAAAAGATAGGCCAGGGACCCCCATTAGAAAAGATAGGCCAGGGACCCCCATTAGAAAAGATAGGCCAGGGACCCCCATTAGAAAAGATAGACCAGGGACCCCCATTAGAAAAGATAGACCAGGGACCCCCATTTGAAAAGATATACCAGGGACCCCCATTTGAAAAGATATACCAGGGACCCCCATTTGAAAAGATAGACCAGGGACCCCCATTTGAAAAGATAGGCCAGGGACCCCCATTTGAAAAGATAGGCCAGGGACCCCCTTTGAAAAGATAGGCCAGGGACCCCCCATTAGAAAAGATAGGCCAGGGACCCCCGTTTGAAAAGATAGGCCAGGGACCCCTGTTTGAAAAGATAGGCCAGGGACCCCCGTTTGAAAAGATAGGCCAGGGACCCCCGTTTGAAAAGATAGGCCAGGGACCCCCGTTTGAAAAGATAGGCCAGGGACCCCCATTAGAAAAGATAGGCCAGGGACCCCCATTAGAAAAGATAGGCCAGGGACCCCCGTTTGAAAAGATAGGCCAGGGACCCCCGTTTGAAAAGATAGGCCAGGGACCCCCGTTTGAAAAGATAGGCCAGGGACCCCCATTTGAAAAGATAGGCCAGGGACCCCCGTTTGAAAAGATAGACCAGGGACCCCCATTAGAAAAGATAGGCCAGGGACCCCCATTTGAAAAGATAGGCCAGGGACCCCCATTAGAAAAGATAGGCCAGGGACCCCCATTTGAAAAGATAGGCCAGGGACCCCCGTTTGAAAAGATAGGCCAGGGACCCCCGTTTGAAAAGATAGGCCAGGGACCCCCTTTGAAAAGATAGGCCAGGGACCCCCGTTTGAAAAGATAGGCCAGGGACCCCCATTAGAAAAGATAGGCCAGGGACCCCCATTAGAAAAGATAGGCCAGGGACCCCCATTAGAAAAGATAGGCCAGGGACCCCCATTTGAAAAGATAGGCCAGGGACCCCCATTAGAAAAGATAGACCAGGGACCCCCGTTTGAAAAGATAGGCCAGGGACCCCCATTAGAAAAGATAGGCCAGGGACCCCCATTTGAAAAGATAGGCCAGGGACCCCCATTAGAAAAGATAGACCAGGGACCCCCATTTGAAAAGATAGACCAGGGACCCCCATTTGAAAAGATAGACCAGGGACCCCCATTTGAAAAGATAGACCAGGGACCCCCATTTGAAAAGATAGGCCAGGGACCCCCATTTGAAAAAAGAAGATAGGCCAGGGACCCCCATTAGAAAAGATAGGCCAGGGACCCCCGTTTGAAAAGATAGGCCAGGGACCCCCATTAGAAAAGATAGGCCAGGGACCCCCATTAGAAAAGATAGGCCAGGGACCCCCATTAGAAAAGATAGGCCAGGGACCCCCATTAGAAAAGATAGACCAGGGACCCCCATTAGAAAAGATAGACCAGGGACCCCCATTTGAAAAGATAGACCAGGGACCCCCATTTGAAAAGATATACCATGGACCCCCATTTGAAAAGATAGACCAGGGACCCCCATTTGAAAAGATAGGCCAGGGACCCCCATTTGAAAAGATAGGCCAGGGACCCCCTTTGAAAAGATAGGCCAGGGACCCCCATTAGAAAAGATAGGCCAGGGACCCCCGTTTGAAAAGATAGGCCAGGGACCCCTGTTTGAAAAGATAGGCCAGGGACCCCCGTTTGAAAAGATAGGCCAGGGACCCCCGTTTGAAAAGATAGGCCAGGGACCCCCGTTTGAAAAGATAGGCCAGGGACCCCCATTAGAAAAGATAGGCCAGGGACCCCCATTAGAAAAGATAGGCCAGGGACCCCCATTAGAAAAGATAGGCCAGGGACCCCCATTAGAAAAGATAGGCCAGGGACCCCCATTAGAAAAGATAGGCCAGGGACCCCCATTTGAAAAGATATGCCAGGGACCCCCATTTGAAAAGATAGGCCAGGGACCCCCATTTGAAAAGATAGGCCAGGGACCCCCATTTGAAAAGATAGGCCAGGGACCCCCGTTTGAAAAGATAGGCCAGGGACCCCCGTTTGAAAAGATAGGCCAGGGACCCCCGTTTGAAAAGATAGGCCAGGGACCCCCATTTGAAAAGATAGACCAGGGACCCCCATTAGAAAAGATAGGCCAGGGACCCCCATTTGAAAAGATAGGCCAGGGACCCCCATTAGAAAAGATAGGCCAGGGACCCCCATTTGAAAAGATAGGCCAGGGACCCCCGTTTGAAAAGATAGGCCAGGGACCCCCGTTTGAAAAGATAGGCCAGGGACCCCCTTTGAAAAGATAGGCCAGGGACCCCCGTTTGAAAAGATAGGCCAGGGACCCCCATTAGAAAAGATAGGCCAGGGACCCCCATTTGAAAAGATAGGCCAGGGACCCCCATTAGAAAAGATAGACCAGGGACCCCCATTTGAAAAGATAGACCAGGGACCCCCATTTGAAAAGATAGACCAGGGACCCCCATTTGAAAAGATAGACCAGGGACCCCCATTTGAAAAGATAGGCCAGGGACCCCCATTTGAAAAGAGAAGATAGGCCAGGGACCCCCATTAGAAAAGATAGGCCAGGGACCCCCGTTTGAAAAGATAGGCCAGGGACCCCCATTAGAAAAGATAGGCCAGGGACCCCCATTAGAAAAGATAGGCCAGGGACCCCCATTAGAAAAGATAGGCCAGGGACCCCCATTAGAAAAGATAGACCAGGGACCCCCATTAGAAAAGATAGACCAGGGACCCCCATTTGAAAAGATAGACCAGGGACCCCCATTAGAAAAGATAGGCCAGGGACCCCCATTAGAAAAGATAGACCAGGGACCCCCATTAGAAAAGATAGACCAGGGACCCCCATTTGAAAAGATAGACCAGGGACCCCCATTTGAAAAGATATACCAGGGACCCCCATTTGAAAAGATAGACCAGGGACCCCCATTTGAAAAGATAGGCCAGGGACCCCCATTTGAAAAGATAGGCCAGGGACCCCCTTTGAAAAGATAGGCCAGGGACCCCCATTAGAAAAGATAGGCCAGGGACCCCCGTTTGAAAAGATAGGCCAGGGACCCCTGTTTGAAAAGATAGGCCAGGGACCCCCGTTTGAAAAGATAGGCCAGGGACCCCCGTTTGAAAAGATAGGCCAGGGACCCCCGTTTGAAAAGATAGGCCAGGGACCCCCATTAGAAAAGATAGGCCAGGGACCCCCATTAGAAAAGATAGGCCAGGGACCCCCATTAGAAAAGATAGGCCAGGGACCCCCATTAGAAAAGATAGGCCAGGGACCCCCATTAGAAAAGATAGGCCAGGGACCCCCATTTGAAAAGATATGCCAGGGACCCCCATTTGAAAAGATAGGCCAGGGACCCCCATTTGAAAAGATAGGCCAGGGACCCCCATTTGAAAAGATAGGCCAGGGACCCCCGTTTGAAAAGATAGGCCAGGGACCCCCATTAGAAAAGATAGGCCAGGGACCCCCATTTGAAAAGATAGGCCAGGGACCCCCATTAGAAAAGATAGACCAGGGACCCCCATTTGAAAAGATAGACCAGGGACCCCCATTTGAAAAGATAGACCAGGGACCCCCATTTGAAAAGATAGACCAGGGACCCCCATTTGAAAAGATAGGCCAGGGACCCCCATTTGAAAAGAGAAGATAGGCCAGGGACCCCCATTAGAAAAGATAGGCCATGGACCCCCGTTTGAAAAGATAGGCCAGGGACCCCCATTAGAAAAGATAGGCCAGGGACCCCCATTAGAAAAGATAGGCCAGGGACCCCCATTAGAAAAGATAGGCCAGGGACCCCCATTAGAAAAGATAGACCAGGGACCCCCATTAGAAAAGATAGACCAGGGACCCCCATTTGAAAAGATAGACCAGGGACCCCCATTTGAAAAGATAGACCAGGGACCCCCATTAGAAAAGATAGGCCAGGGACCCCCATTAGAAAAGATAGACCAGGGACCCCCATTAGAAAAGATAGACCAGGGACCCCCATTTGAAAAGATAGACCAGGGACCCCCATTTGAAAAGATATACCAGGGACCCCCATTTGAAAAGATAGACCAGGGACCCCCATTTGAAAAGATAGGCCAGGGACCCCCATTTGAAAAGATAGGCCAGGGACCCCCTTTGAAAAGATAGGCCAGGGACCCCCATTAGAAAAGATAGGCCAGGGACCCCCGTTTGAAAAGATAGGCCAGGGACCCCTGTTTGAAAAGATAGGCCAGGGACCCCCGTTTGAAAAGATAGGCCAGGGACCCCCGTTTGAAAAGATAGGCCAGGGACCCCCGTTTGAAAAGATAGGCCAGGGACCCCCATTATAAAAGATAGGCCAGGGACCCCCATTAGAAAAGATAGGCCAGGGACCCCCATTAGAAAAGATAGGCCAGGGACCCCCATTAGAAAAGATAGGCCAGGGACCCCCATTAGAAAAGATAGGCCAGGGACCCCCATTTGAAAAGATATGCCAGGGACCCCCATTTGAAAAGATAGGCCAGGGACCCCCATTTGAAAAGATAGGCCAGGGACCCCCATTTGAAAAGATAGGCCAGGGACCCCCGTTTGAAAACATAGGCCAGGGACCCCCGTTTGAAAAGATAGGCCAGGGACCCCCGTTTGAAAAGATAGGCCAGGGACCCCCATTTGAAAAGATAGGCCAGGGACCCCCGTTTGAAAAGATAGACCAGGGACCCCCATTAGAAAAGATAGGCCAGGGACCCCCATTTGAAAAGATAGGCCAGGGACCCCCATTAGAAAAGATAGGCCAGGGACCCCCATTTGAAAAGATAGGCCAGGGACCCCCGTTTGAAAAGATAGGCCAGGGACCCCCGTTTGAAAAGATAGGCCAGGGACCCCCTTTGAAAAGATAGGCCAGGGACCCCCGTTTGAAAAGATAGGCCAGGGACCCCCATTAGAAAAGATAGGCCAGGGACCCCCATTAGAAAAGATAGGCCAGGGACCCCCATTTGAAAAGATAGGCCAGGGACCCCCATTAGAAAAGATAGACCAGGGACCCCCGTTTGAAAATATAGGCCAGGGACCCCCATTAGAAAAGATAGGCCAGGGACCCCCATTTGAAAAGATAGGCCAGGGACCCCCATTTGAAAAGATAGGCCAGGGACCCCCTTTGAAAAGATAGGCCAGGGACCCCCATTAGAAAAGATAGGCCAGGGACCCCCGTTTGAAAAGATAGGCCAGGGACCCCCGTTTGAAAAGATAGGCCAGGGACCCCCGTTTGAAAAGATAGGCCAGGGACCCCCGTTTGAAAAGATAGGCCAGGGACCCCCGTTTGAAAAGATAGGCCAGGGACCCCCATTAGAAAAGATAGGCCAGGGACCCCCATTAGAAAAGATAGGCCAGGGACCCCCATTAGAAAAGATAGGCCAGGGACCCCCATTAGAAAAGATAGGCCAGGGACCCCCATTTGAAAAGATAGGCCAGGGACCCCCATTTGAAAAGATAGGCCAGGGACCCCCATTTGAAAAGATAGGCCAGGGACCCCCGTTTTAAAAGATAGGCCAGGGACCCCCGTTTTAAAAGATAGGCCAGGGACCCCCATTAGAAAAGATAGGCCAGGGACCCCCATTAGAAAAGATAGGCCAGGGACCCCCATTAGAAAAGATAGGCCAGGGACCCCCATTTGAAAAGATAGGCCAGGGACCCCCATTAGAAAAGATAGACCAGGGACCCCCGTTTGAAAAGATAGGCCAGGGACCCCCATTAGAAAAGATAGGCCAGGGACCCCCGTTTGAAAAGATAGGCCAGGGACCCCCATTTGAAAAGATAGGCAGGGACCCCCTTTGAAAAGATAGGCCAGGGACCCCCATTAGAAAAGATAGGCCAGGGACCCCCGTTTGAAAAGATAGGCCAGGGACCCCCGTTTGAAAAGATAGGCCAGGGACCCCTGTTTGAAAAGATAGGCCAGGGACCCCCGTTTGAAAAGATAGGCCAGGGACCCCCGTTTGAAAAGATAGGCCAGGGACCCCCTTTAGAAAAGATAGGCTAGGGACCCCCATTAGAAAAGATAGGCCAGGGACCCCCATTAGAAAAGATAGGCCAGGGACCCCCATTAGAAAAGATAGGCCAGGGACCCCCATTAGAAAAGATAGGCCAGGGACCCCCATTTGAAAAGATAGGCCAGGGACCCACATTTGAAAAGATAGGCCAGGGACCCCCGTTTGAAAAGATAGGCCAGGGACCCACATTTGAAAAGATAGGCCAGGGACCCCCGTTTGAAAAGATAGACCAGGGACCCCCATTAGAAAAGATAGGCCAGGGACCCCCATTTGAAAAGATAGGCCAGGGACCCCCATTTGAAAAGATAGGCCAGGGACCCCCATTTGAAAAGATAGGCCAGGGACCCCCATTTGAAAAGATAGACCAGGGACCCCCGTTTGAAAAGATAGGCCAGGGACCCCCATTAGAAAAGATAGGCCAGGGACCCCCATTTGAAAAGATAGGCCAGGGACCCCCATTTGAAAAGATAGGCCAGGGACCCCCTTTGAAAAGATAGGCCAGGGACCCCCATTAGAAAAGATAGGCCAGGGACCCCCGTTTGAAAAGATAAGCCAGGGACCCCCGTTTGAAAAGATAGGCCAGGGACCCCCGTTTGAAAAGATAGGCCAGGGACCCCCGTTTGAAAAGATAGGCCAGGGACCCCCATTAGAAAAGATAGGCCAGGGACCCCCATTAGAAAAGATAGGCCAGGGACCCCCATTAGAAAAGATAGGCCAGGGACCCCCATTAGAAAAGATAGGCCAGGGACCCCCATTTGAAAAGATAGGCCAGGGACCCCCATTTGAAAAGATAGGCCAGGGACCCCCATTTGAAAAGATAGGCCAGGGACCCCCGTTTGAAAAGATAGGCCAGGGACCCCCGTTTGAAAAGATAGGCCAGGGACCCCCATTTGAAAAGATAGGCCAGGGACCCCCGTTTGAAAAGATAGACCAGGGACCCCCATTAGAAAAGATAGGCCAGTGACCCCCATTTGAAAAGATAGGCCAGGGACCCCCATTAGAAAAGATAGGCCAGGGACCCCCATTTGAAAAGATAGGCCAGGGACCCCCGTTTGAAAAGATAGGCCAGGGACCCCCGTTTGAAAAGATAGACCAGGGACCCCCATTTGAAAAGATAGGCCAGGGACCCACATTTGAAAAGATAGGCCAGGGACCCCCGTTTGAAAAGATAGACCAGGTACCCCCATTAGAAAAGATAGACCAGGGACCCCCATTTGAAAAGATAGACCAGGGACCCCCATTTGAAAAGATAGACCAGGGACCCCCATTTGAAAAGATAGGCCAGGGACCCCCGTTTGAAAAGATAGGCCAGGGACCCCCATTTGAAAAGATAGGCCAGGGACCCCCGTTTGAAAAGATAGACCAGGGACCCCCATTAGAAAAGATAGGCCAGTGACCCCCATTTGAAAAGATAGGCCAGGGACCCCCATTAGAAAAGATAGGCCAGGGACCCCCATTTGAAAAGATAGGCCAGGGACCCCCGTTTGAAAAGATAGGCCAGGGACCCCCGTTTGAAAAGATAGACCAGGGACCCCCATTTGAAAAGATAGGCCAGGGACCCACATTTGAAAAGATAGGCCAGGGACCCCCGTTTGAAAAGATAGACCAGGGACCCCCATTTGAAAAGATAGACCAGGGACCCCCATTTGAAAAGATAGACCAGGGACCCCCATTTGAAAAGATAGACCAGGGACCCCCATTTGAAAAGATAGGCCAGGGACCCCCATTTGAAAAGAGAAGATAGGCCAGGGACCCCCATTAGAAAAGATAGGCCAGGGACCCCCGTTTGAAAAGATAGGCCAGGGACCCCCATTAGAAAAGATAGGCCAGGGACCCCCATTAGAAAAGATAGGCCAGGGACCCCCATTAGAAAAGATAGGCCAGGGACCCCCATTAGAAAAGATAGACCAGGGACCCCCATTAGAAAAGATAGACCAGGGACCCCCATTTGAAAAGATAGACCAGGGACCCCCATTTGAAAAGATATACCAGGGACCCCCATTTGAAAAGATAGACCAGGGACCCCCATTTGAAAAGATAGGCCAGGGACCCCCATTTGAAAAGATAGGCCAGGGACCCCCTTTGAAAAGATAGGCCAGGGACCCCCATTAGAAAAGATAGGCCAGGGACCCCCGTTTGAAAAGATAGGCCAGGGACCCCTGTTTGAAAAGATAGGCCAGGGACCCCTGTTTGAAAAGATAGGCCAGGGACCCCCGTTTGAAAAGATAGGCCAGGGACCCCCATTAGAAAAGATAGGCCAGGGACCCCCATTAGAAAAGATAGGCCAGGGACCCCCATTAGAAAAGATAGGCCAGGGACCCCCATTAGAAAAGATAGACCAGGGACCCCCATTAGAAAAGATAGACCAGGGACCCCCATTTGAAAATATAGACCAGGGACCCCCATTTGAAAAGATATACCAGGGACCCCCATTTGAAAAGATAGACCAGGGACCCCCATTTGAAAAGATAGGCCAGGGACCCCCATTTGAAAAGATAGGCCAGGGACCCCCTTTGAAAAGTTAGGCCAGGGACCCCCCATTAGAAAAGATAGGCCAGGGACCCCCGTTTGAAAAGATAGGCCAGGGACCCCTGTTTGAAAAGATAGGCCAGGGACCCCCTTTGAAAAGATAGGCCAGGGACCCCCATTTGAAAAGATAGGCCAGGGACCCCGTTTGAAAAGATAGGCCAGGGACCCCCATTTGAAGAGATATGCCAGGGACCCCCGTTTGAAAGGATAGGCCAGGGACCCCCGTTTGAAAAGATAGGCCAGGGACCCCCATTTGAAAAGATAGGCCAGGGACCCCGTTTGAAAAGATAGGCCAGGGACCCCGTTTGAAAAGATAGGCCAGGGACCCCCGTTTGAAAAGATAGGCCAGGGACCCCGTTTGAAAAGATAGGCCAGGGACCCCCTTTGAAAAGATAGGCCAGGGACCCCCATTTGAAAAGATAGGCCAGGGACCCCGTTTGAAAAGATAGGCCAGGGACCCCCGTTTGAAAAGATAGGCCAGGGACCCCCATTTGAAAAGATATGCCAGGGACCCCCGTTTGAAAAGATAGGCCAGGGACCCCCATTTGAAAAGATAGGCCAGGGACCCCCATTTGAAAAGATATGCCAGGGACCCCCATTTGAAAAGAGAGGCCAGGGACCCCCTTTGAAAAGATAGGCCAGGGACCCCCATTAGAAAAGATAGGCCAGGGACCCCCGTTTGAAAAGATAGGCCAGGGACCCCCATTAGAAAAGATAGGCCAGGGACCCCCATTAGAAAAGATAGGCCAGGGACCCCCATTAGAAAAGATAGGCCAGGGACCCCCATTAGAAAAGATAGGCCAGGGACCCCCATTAGAAAAGATAGACCAGGGACCCCCATTAGAAAAGATAGACCAGGGACCCCCATTTGAAAAGATATACCAGGGACCCCCATTTGAAAAGATATACCAGGGACCCCCATTTGAAAAGATAGACCAGGGACCCCCATTTGAAAAGATAGGCCAGGGACCCCCATTTGAAAAGATAGGCCAGGGACCCCCTTTGAAAAGATAGGCCAGGGACCCCCCATTAGAAAAGATAGGCCAGGGACCCCCGTTTGAAAAGATAGGCCAGGGACCCCTGTTTGAAAAGATAGGCCAGGGACCCCCGTTTGAAAAGATAGGCCAGGGACCCCCGTTTGAAAAGATAGGCCAGGGACCCCCGTTTGAAAAGATAGGCCAGGGACCCCCATTAGAAAAGATAGGCCAGGGACCCCCATTAGAAAAGATAGGCCAGGGACCCCCGTTTGAAAAGATAGGCCAGGGACCCCCGTTTGAAAAGATAGGCCAGGGACCCCCGTTTGAAAAGATAGGCCAGGGACCCCCATTTGAAAAGATAGGCCAGGGACCCCCGTTTGAAAAGATAGACCAGGGACCCCCATTAGAAAAGATAGGCCAGGGACCCCCATTTGAAAAGATAGGCCAGGGACCCCCATTAGAAAAGATAGGCCAGGGACCCCCATTTGAAAAGATAGGCCAGGGACCCCCGTTTGAAAAGATAGGCCAGGGACCCCCGTTTGAAAAGATAGGCCAGGGACCCCCTTTGAAAAGATAGGCCAGGGACCCCCGTTTGAAAAGATAGGCCAGGGACCCCCATTAGAAAAGATAGGCCAGGGACCCCCATTAGAAAAGATAGGCCAGGGACCCCCATTAGAAAAGATAGGCCAGGGACCCCCATTTGAAAAGATAGGCCAGGGACCCCCATTAGAAAAGATAGACCAGGGACCCCCGTTTGAAAAGATAGGCCAGGGACCCCCATTAGAAAAGATAGGCCAGGGACCCCCATTTGAAAAGATAGGCCAGGGACCCCCATTAGAAAAGATAGACCAGGGACCCCCATTTGAAAAGATAGACCAGGGACCCCCATTTGAAAAGATAGACCAGGGACCCCCATTTGAAAAGATAGACCAGGGACCCCCATTTGAAAAGATAGGCCAGGGACCCCCATTTGAAAAAAGAAGATAGGCCAGGGACCCCCATTAGAAAAGATAGGCCAGGGACCCCCGTTTGAAAAGATAGGCCAGGGACCCCCATTTGAAAAGATAGGCCAGGGACCCCCGTTTGAAAAGATAGGCCAGGGACCCCCGTTTGAAAAGATAGGCCAGGGACCCCCTTTGAAAAGATAGGCCAGGGACCCCCGTTTGAAAAGATAGGCCAGGGACCCCCATTAGAAAAGATAGGCCAGGGACCCCCATTAGAAAAGATAGGCCAGGGACCCCCATTAGAAAAGATAGGCCAGGGACCCCCATTTGAAAAGATAGGCCAGGGACCCCCATTAGAAAAGATAGGCCAGGGACCCCCATTAGAAAAGATAGGCCAGGGACCCCCATTAGAAAAGATAGACCAGGGACCCCCATTAGAAAAGATAGACCAGGGACCCCCATTTGAAAAGATAGACCAGGGACCCCCATTTGAAAAGATATACCATGGACCCCCATTTGAAAAGATAGACCAGGGACCCCCATTTGAAAAGATAGGCCAGGGACCCCCATTTGAAAAGATAGGCCAGGGACCCCCTTTGAAAAGATAGGCCAGGGACCCCCATTAGAAAAGATAGGCCAGGGACCCCCATTAGAAAAGATAGACCAGGGACCCCCATTAGAAAAGATAGACCAGGGACCCCCATTTGAAAAGATAGACCAGGGACCCCCATTAGAAAAGATAGGCCAGGGACCCCCATTAGAAAAGATAGACCAGGGACCCCCATTAGAAAAGATAGACCAGGGACCCCCATTTGAAAAGATAGACCAGGGACCCCCATTTGAAAAGATATACCAGGGACCCCCATTTGAAAAGATAGACCAGGGACCCCCATTTGAAAAGATAGGCCAGGGACCCCCATTTGAAAAGATATACCATGGACCCCCATTTGAAAAGATAGACCAGGGACCCCCATTTGAAAAGATAGGCCAGGGACCCCCATTTGAAAAGATAGGCCAGGGACCCCCGTTTGAAAAGATAGGCCAGGGACCCCTGTTTGAAAAGATAGGCCAGGGACCCCCGTTTGAAAAGATAGGCCAGGGACCCCCGTTTGAAAAGATAGGCCAGGGACCCCCGTTTGAAAAGATAGGCCAGGGACCCCCATTAGAAAAGATAGGCCAGGGACCCCCATTAGAAAAGATAGGCCAGGGACCCCCATTAGAAAAGATAGGCCAGGGACCCCCATTAGAAAAGATAGGCCAGGGACCCCCATTAGAAAAGATAGGCCAGGGACCCCCATTTGAAAAGATATGCCAGGGACCCCCATTTGAAAAGATAGGCCAGGGACCCCCATTTGAAAAGATAGGCCAGGGACCCCCATTTGAAAAGATAGGCCAGGGACCCCCGTTTGAAAAGATAGGCCAGGGACCCCCGTTTGAAAAGATAGGCCAGGGACCCCCGTTTGAAAAGATAGGCCAGGGACCCCCATTTGAAAAGATAGGCCAGGGACCCCCGTTTGAAAAGATAGACCAGGGACCCCCATTAGAAAAGATAGGCCAGGGACCCCCATTTGAAAAGATAGGCCAGGGACCCCCATTAGAAAAGATAGGCCAGGGACCCCCATTTGAAAAGATAGGCCAGGGACCCCCGTTTGAAAAGATAGGCCAGGGACCCCCGTTTGAAAAGATAGGCCAGGGACCCCCTTTGAAAAGATAGGCCAGGGACCCCCGTTTGAAAAGATAGGCCAGGGACCCCCATTAGAAAAGATAGGCCAGGGACCCCCATTTGAAAAGATAGGCCAGGGACCCCCATTAGAAAAGATAGACCAGGGACCCCCATTTGAAAAGATAGACCAGGGACCCCCATTTGAAAAGATAGACCAGGGACCCCCATTTGAAAAGATAGACCAGGGACCCCCATTTGAAAAGATAGGCCAGGGACCCCCATTTGAAAAGAGAAGATAGGCCAGGGACCCCCATTAGAAAAGATAGGCCAGGGACCCCCGTTTGAAAAGATAGGCCAGGGACCCCCATTAGAAAAGATAGGCCAGGGACCCCCATTAGAAAAGATAGGCCAGGGACCCCCATTAGAAAAGATAGGCCAGGGACCCCCATTAGAAAAGATAGACCAGGGACCCCCATTAGAAAAGATAGACCAGGGACCCCCATTTGAAAAGATAGACCAGGGACCCCCATTAGAAAAGATAGGCCAGGGACCCCCATTAGAAAAGATAGACCAGGGACCCCCATTAGAAAAGATAGACCAGGGACCCCCATTTGAAAAGATAGACCAGGGACCCCCATTTGAAAAGATATACCAGGGACCCCCATTTGAAAAGATAGACCAGGGACCCCCATTTGAAAAGATAGGCCAGGGACCCCCATTTGAAAAGATAGGCCAGGGACCCCCTTTGAAAAGATAGGCCAGGGACCCCCATTAGAAAAGATAGGCCAGGGACCCCCGTTTGAAAAGATAGGCCAGGGACCCCTGTTTGAAAAGATAGGCCAGGGACCCCCGTTTGAAAAGATAGGCCAGGGACCCCCGTTTGAAAAGATAGGCCAGGGACCCCCGTTTGAAAAGATAGGCCAGGGACCCCCATTAGAAAAGATAGGCCAGGGACCCCCATTAGAAAAGATAGGCCAGGGACCCCCATTAGAAAAGATAGGCCAGGGACCCCCATTAGAAAAGATAGGCCAGGGACCCCCATTAGAAAAGATAGGCCAGGGACCCCCATTTGAAAAGATATGCCAGGGACCCCCATTTGAAAAGATAGGCCAGGGACCCCCATTTGAAAAGATAGGCCAGGGACCCCCATTTGAAAAGATAGGCCAGGGACCCCCGTTTGAAAAGATAGGCCAGGGACCCCCATTAGAAAAGATAGGCCAGGGACCCCCATTTGAAAAGATAGGCCAGGGACCCCCATTAGAAAAGATAGACCAGGGACCCCCATTTGAAAAGATAGACCAGGGACCCCCATTTGAAAAGATAGACCAGGGACCCCCATTTGAAAAGATAGACCAGGGACCCCCATTTGAAAAGATAGGCCAGGGACCCCCATTTGAAAAGAGAAGATAGGCCAGGGACCCCCATTAGAAAAGATAGGCCATGGACCCCCGTTTGAAAAGATAGGCCAGGGACCCCCATTAGAAAAGATAGGCCAGGGACCCCCATTAGAAAAGATAGGCCAGGGACCCCCATTAGAAAAGATAGGCCAGGGACCCCCATTAGAAAAGATAGACCAGGGACCCCCATTAGAAAAGATAGACCAGGGACCCCCATTTGAAAAGATAGACCAGGGACCCCCATTTGAAAAGATAGACCAGGGACCCCCATTAGAAAAGATAGGCCAGGGACCCCCATTAGAAAAGATAGACCAGGGACCCCCATTAGAAAAGATAGACCAGGGACCCCCATTTGAAAAGATAGACCAGGGACCCCCATTTGAAAAGATATACCAGGGACCCCCATTTGAAAAGATAGACCAGGGACCCCCATTTGAAAAGATAGGCCAGGGACCCCCATTTGAAAAGATAGGCCAGGGACCCCCATTAGAAAAGATAGGCCAGGGACCCCCGTTTGAAAAGATAGGCCAGGGACCCCTGTTTGAAAAGATAGGCCAGGGACCCCCGTTTGAAAAGATAGGCCAGGGACCCCCGTTTGAAAAGATAGGCCAGGGACCCCCGTTTGAAAAGATAGGCCAGGGACCCCCGTTTGAAAAGATAGGCCAGGGACCCCCATTATAAAAGATAGGCCAGGGACCCCCATTAGAAAAGATAGGCCAGGGACCCCCATTAGAAAAGATAGGCCAGGGACCCCCATTAGAAAAGATAGGCCAGGGACCCCCATTAGAAAAGATAGGCCAGGGACCCCCATTTGAAAAGATATGCCAGGGACCCCCATTTGAAAAGATAGGCCAGGGACCCCCATTTGAAAAGATAGGCCAGGGACCCCCATTTGAAAAGATAGGCCAGGGACCCCCGTTTGAAAACATAGGCCAGGGACCCCCGTTTGAAAAGATAGGCCAGGGACCCCCGTTTGAAAAGATAGGCCAGGGACCCCCATTTGAAAAGATAGGCCAGGGACCCCCGTTTGAAAAGATAGACCAGGGACCCCCATTAGAAAAGATAGGCCAGGGACCCCCATTTGAAAAGATAGGCCAGGGACCCCCATTAGAAAAGATAGGCCAGGGACCCCCATTTGAAAAGATAGGCCAGGGACCCCCGTTTGAAAAGATAGGCCAGGGACCCCCGTTTGAAAAGATAGGCCAGGGACCCCCTTTGAAAAGATAGGCCAGGGACCCCCGTTTGAAAAGATAGGCCAGGGACCCCCATTAGAAAAGATAGGCCAGGGACCCCCATTAGAAAAGATAGGCCAGGGACCCCCATTAGAAAAGATAGGCCAGGGACCCCCATTTGAAAAGATAGGCCAGGGACCCCCATTAGAAAAGATAGACCAGGGACCCCCGTTTGAAAAGATAGGCCAGGGACCCCCGTTTGAAAAGATAGGCCAGGGACCCCGTTTGAAAAGATAGGCCAGGGACCCCCTTTGAAAAGATAGGCCAGGGACCCCCATTTGAAAAGATAGGCCAGGGACCCCGTTTGAAAAGATAGGCCAGGGACCCCCGTTTGAAAAGATAGGCCAGGGACCCCCATTTGAAAAGATATGCCAGGGACCCCCGTTTGAAAAGATAGGCCAGGGACCCCCATTTGAAAAGATAGGCCAGGGACCCCCATTTGAAAAGATATGCCAGGGACCCCCATTTGAAAAGAGAGGCCAGGGACCCCCTTTGAAAAGATAGGCCAGGGACCCCCATTAGAAAAGATAGGCCAGGGACCCCCGTTTGAAAAGATAGGCCAGGGACCCCCATTAGAAAAGATAGGCCAGGGACCCCCACTAGAAAAGATAGGCCAGGGACCCCCATTAGAAAAGATAGGCCAGGGACCCCCATTAGAAAAGATAGGCCAGGGACCCCCATTAGAAAAGATAGACCAGGGACCCCCATTAGAAAAGATAGACCAGGGACCCCCATTTGAAAAGATATACCAGGGACCCCCATTTGAAAAGATATACCAGGGACCCCCATTTGAAAAGATAGACCAGGGACCCCCATTTGAAAAGATAGGCCAGGGACCCCCATTTGAAAAGATAGGCCAGGGACCCCCTTTGAAAAGATAGGCCAGGGACCCCCCATTAGAAAAGATAGGCCAGGGACCCCCGTTTGAAAAGATAGGCCAGGGACCCCTGTTTGAAAAGATAGGCCAGGGACCCCCGTTTGAAAAGATAGGCCAGGGACCCCCGTTTGAAAAGATAGGCCAGGGACCCCCGTTTGAAAAGATAGGCCAGGGACCCCCATTAGAAAAGATAGGCCAGGGACCCCCATTAGAAAAGATAGGCCAGGGACCCCCGTTTGAAAAGATAGGCCAGGGACCCCCGTTTGAAAAGATAGGCCAGGGACCCCCGTTTGAAAAGATAGGCCAGGGACCCCCATTTGAAAAGATAGGCCAGGGACCCCCGTTTGAAAAGATAGACCAGGGACCCCCATTAGAAAAGATAGGCCAGGGACCCCCATTTGAAAAGATAGGCCAGGGACCCCCATTAGAAAAGATAGGCCAGGGACCCCCGTTTGAAAAGATAGGCCAGGGACCCCCGTTTGAAAAGATAGGCCAGGGACCCCCGTTTGAAAAGATAGGCCAGGGACCCCCTTTGAAAAGATAGGCCAGGGACCCCCGTTTGAAAAGATAGGCCAGGGACCCCCATTAGAAAAGATAGGCCAGGGACCCCCATTAGAAAAGATAGGCCAGGGACCCCCATTAGAAAAGATAGGCCAGGGACCCCCATTTGAAAAGATAGGCCAGGGACCCCCATTAGAAAAGATAGACCAGGGACCCCCGTTTGAAAAGATAGGCCAGGGACCCCCATTAGAAAAGATAGGCCAGGGACCCCCATTTGAAAAGATAGGCCAGGGACCCCCATTAGAAAAGATAGACCAGGGACCCCCATTTGAAAAGATAGACCAGGGACCCCCATTTGAAAAGATAGACCAGGGACCCCCATTTGAAAAGATAGACCAGGGACCCCCATTTGAAAAGATAGGCCAGGGACCCCCATTTGAAAAAAGAAGATAGGCCAGGGACCCCCATTAGAAAAGATAGGCCAGGGACCCCCGTTTGAAAAGATAGGCCAGGGACCCCCATTAGAAAAGATAGGCCAGGGACCCCCATTAGAAAAGATAGGCCAGGGACCCCCATTTGAAAAGATATGCCAGGGACCCCCATTTGAAAAGATAGGCCAGGGACCCCCATTTGAAAAGATAGGCCAGGGACCCCCATTTGAAAAGATAGGCCAGGGACCCCCGTTTGAAAAGATAGGCCAGGGACCCCCATTAGAAAAGATAGGCCAGGGACCCCCGTTTGAAAAGATAGGCCAGGGACCCCTGTTTGAAAAGATAGGCCAGGGACCCCCGTTTGAAAAGATAGGCCAGGGACCCCCGTTTGAAAAGATAGGCCAGGGACCCCCGTTTGAAAAGATAGGCCAGGGACCCCCATTAGAAAAGATAGGCCAGGGACCCCCATTAGAAAAGATAGGCCAGGGACCCCCATTAGAAAAGATAGGCCAGGGACCCCCATTAGAAAAGATAGGCCAGGGACCCCCATTAGAAAAGATAGGCCAGGGACCCCCATTTGAAAAGATATGCCAGGGACCCCCATTTGAAAAGATAGGCCAGGGACCCCCATTTGAAAAGATAGGCCAGGGACCCCCATTTGAAAAGATAGGCCAGGGACCCCCGTTTGAAAAGATAGGCCAGGGACCCCCGTTTGAAAAGATAGGCCAGGGACCCCCGTTTGAAAAGATAGGCCAGGGACCCCCATTTGAAAAGATAGACCAGGGACCCCCATTAGAAAAGATAGGCCAGGGACCCCCATTTGAAAAGATAGGCCAGGGACCCCCATTAGAAAAGATAGGCCAGGGACCCCCATTTGAAAAGATAGGCCAGGGACCCCCGTTTGAAAAGATAGGCCAGGGACCCCCGTTTGAAAAGATAGGCCAGGGACCCCCTTTGAAAAGATAGGCCAGGGACCCCCGTTTGAAAAGATAGGCCAGGGACCCCCATTAGAAAAGATAGGCCAGGGACCCCCATTTGAAAAGATAGGCCAGGGACCCCCATTAGAAAAGATAGACCAGGGACCCCCATTTGAAAAGATAGACCAGGGACCCCCATTTGAAAAGATAGACCAGGGACCCCCATTTGAAAAGATAGACCAGGGACCCCCATTTGAAAAGATAGGCCAGGGACCCCCATTTGAAAAGAGAAGATAGGCCAGGGACCCCCATTAGAAAAGATAGGCCAGGGACCCCCGTTTGAAAAGATAGGCCAGGGACCCCCATTAGAAAAGATAGGCCAGGGACCCCCATTAGAAAAGATAGGCCAGGGACCCCCATTAGAAAAGATAGGCCAGGGACCCCCATTAGAAAAGATAGACCAGGGACCCCCATTAGAAAAGATAGACCAGGGACCCCCATTTGAAAAGATAGACCAGGGACCCCCATTAGAAAAGATAGGCCAGGGACCCCCATTAGAAAAGATAGACCAGGGACCCCCATTAGAAAAGATAGACCAGGGACCCCCATTTGAAAAGATAGACCAGGGACCCCCATTTGAAAAGATATACCAGGGACCCCCATTTGAAAAGATAGACCAGGGACCCCCATTTGAAAAGATAGGCCAGGGACCCCCATTTGAAAAGATAGGCCAGGGACCCCCTTTGAAAAGATAGGCCAGGGACCCCCATTAGAAAAGATAGGCCAGGGACCCCCGTTTGAAAAGATAGGCCAGGGACCCCTGTTTGAAAAGATAGGCCAGGGACCCCCGTTTGAAAAGATAGGCCAGGGACCCCCGTTTGAAAAGATAGGCCAGGGACCCCCGTTTGAAAAGATAGGCCAGGGACCCCCATTAGAAAAGATAGGCCAGGGACCCCCATTAGAAAAGATAGGCCAGGGACCCCCATTAGAAAAGATAGGCCAGGGACCCCCATTAGAAAAGATAGGCCAGGGACCCCCATTAGAAAAGATAGGCCAGGGACCCCCATTTGAAAAGATATGCCAGGGACCCCCATTTGAAAAGATAGGCCAGGGACCCCCATTTGAAAAGATAGGCCAGGGACCCCCATTTGAAAAGATAGGCCAGGGACCCCCGTTTGAAAAGATAGGCCAGGGACCCCCATTAGAAAAGATAGGCCAGGGACCCCCATTTGAAAAGATAGGCCAGGGACCCCCATTAGAAAAGATAGACCAGGGACCCCCATTTGAAAAGATAGACCAGGGACCCCCATTTGAAAAGATAGACCAGGGACCCCCATTTGAAAAGATAGACCAGGGACCCCCATTTGAAAAGATAGGCCAGGGACCCCCATTTGAAAAGAGAAGATAGGCCAGGGACCCCCATTAGAAAAGATAGGCCATGGACCCCCGTTTGAAAAGATAGGCCAGGGACCCCCATTAGAAAAGATAGGCCAGGGACCCCCATTAGAAAAGATAGGCCAGGGACCCCCATTAGAAAAGATAGGCCAGGGACCCCCATTAGAAAAGATAGACCAGGGACCCCCATTAGAAAAGATAGACCAGGGACCCCCATTTGAAAAGATAGACCAGGGACCCCCATTTGAAAAGATAGACCAGGGACCCCCATTAGAAAAGATAGGCCAGGGACCCCCATTAGAAAAGATAGACCAGGGACCCCCATTAGAAAAGATAGACCAGGGACCCCCATTTGAAAAGATAGACCAGGGACCCCCATTTGAAAAGATATACCAGGGACCCCCATTTGAAAAGATAGACCAGGGACCCCCATTTGAAAAGATAGGCCAGGGACCCCCATTTGAAAAGATAGGCCAGGGACCCCCTTTGAAAAGATAGGCCAGGGACCCCCATTAGAAAAGATAGGCCAGGGACCCCCGTTTGAAAAGATAGGCCAGGGACCCCTGTTTGAAAAGATAGGCCAGGGACCCCCGTTTGAAAAGATAGGCCAGGGACCCCCGTTTGAAAAGATAGGCCAGGGACCCCCGTTTGAAAAGATAGGCCAGGGACCCCCATTATAAAAGATAGGCCAGGGACCCCCATTAGAAAAGATAGGCCAGGGACCCCCATTAGAAAAGATAGGCCAGGGACCCCCATTAGAAAAGATAGGCCAGGGACCCCCATTAGAAAAGATAGGCCAGGGACCCCCATTTGAAAAGATATGCCAGGGACCCCCATTTGAAAAGATAGGCCAGGGACCCCCATTTGAAAAGATAGGCCAGGGACCCCCATTTGAAAAGATAGGCCAGGGACCCCCGTTTGAAAACATAGGCCAGGGACCCCCGTTTGAAAAGATAGGCCAGGGACCCCCGTTTGAAAAGATAGGCCAGGGACCCCCGTTTGAAAAGATAGGCCAGGGACCCCCGTTTGAAAAGATAGACCAGGGACCCCCATTAGAAAAGATAGGCCAGGGACCCCCATTTGAAAAGATAGGCCAGGGACCCCCATTAGAAAAGATAGGCCAGGGACCCCCGTTTGAAAAGATAGGCCAGGGACCCCCGTTTGAAAAGATAGGCCAGGGACCCCCGTTTGAAAAGATAGGCCAGGGACCCCCTTTGAAAAGATAGGCCAGGGACCCCCGTTTGAAAAGATAGGCCAGGGACCCCCATTAGAAAAGATAGGCCAGGGACCCCCATTAGAAAAGATAGGCCAGGGACCCCCATTTGAAAAGATAGGCCAGGGACCCCCATTAGAAAAGATAGACCAGGGACCCCCGTTTGAAAATATAGGCCAGGGACCCCCATTAGAAAAGATAGGCCAGGGACCCCCATTTGAAAAGATAGGCCAGGGACCCCCATTTGAAAAGATAGGCCAGGGACCCCCTTTGAAAAGATAGGCCAGGGACCCCCATTAGAAAAGATAGGCCAGGGACCCCCGTTTGAAAAGATAGGCCAGGGACCCCCGTTTGAAAAGATAGGCCAGGGACCCCCGTTTGAAAAGATAGGCCAGGGACCCCCGTTTGAAAAGATAGGCCAGGGACCCCCGTTTGAAAAGATAGGCCAGGGACCCCCATTAGAAAAGATAGGCCAGGGACCCCCATTAGAAAAGATAGGCCAGGGACCCCCATTAGAAAAGATAGGCCAGGGACCCCCATTAGAAAAGATAGGCCAGGGACCCCCATTTGAAAAGATAGGCCAGGGACCCCCATTTGAAAAGATAGGCCAGGGACCCCCATTTGAAAAGATAGGCCAGGGACCCCCGTTTTAAAAGATAGGCCAGGGACCCCCGTTTTAAAAGATAGGCCAGGGACCCCCATTAGAAAAGATAGGCCAGGGACCCCCATTAGAAAAGATAGGCCAGGGACCCCCATTAGAA
Source organism: Electrona antarctica (assembly GCF_951216825.1). Taxonomy (NCBI): domain Eukaryota; kingdom Metazoa; phylum Chordata; class Actinopteri; order Myctophiformes; family Myctophidae; genus Electrona; species Electrona antarctica. The sequence goes on along the minus strand of NW_027637999.1, from coordinate 725,093 downwards.
AAGATAGGCCAGGGACCCCCATTTGAAAAGATAGGCCAGGGACCCCCATTAGAAAAGATAGACCAGGGACCCCCGTTTGAAAAGATAGGCCAGGGACCCCCATTAGAAAAGATAGGCCAGGGACCCCCGTTTGAAAAGATAGGCCAGGGACCCCCATTTGAAAAGATAGGCAGGGACCCCCTTTGAAAAGATAGGCCAGGGACCCCCATTAGAAAAGATAGGCCAGGGACCCCCGTTTGAAAAGATAGGCCAGGGACCCCCGTTTGAAAAGATAGGCCAGGGACCCCTGTTTGAAAAGATAGGCCAGGGACCCCCGTTTGAAAAGATAGGCCAGGGACCCCCGTTTGAAAAGATAGGCCAGGGACCCCCTTTAGAAAAGATAGGCTAGGGACCCCCATTAGAAAAGATAGGCCAGGGACCCCCATTAGAAAAGATAGGCCAGGGACCCCCATTAGAAAAGATAGGCCAGGGACCCCCATTAGAAAAGATAGGCCAGGGACCCCCATTTGAAAAGATAGGCCAGGGACCCACATTTGAAAAGATAGGCCAGGGACCCCCGTTTGAAAAGATAGGCCAGGGACCCACATTTGAAAAGATAGGCCAGGGACCCCCGTTTGAAAAGATAGACCAGGGACCCCCATTAGAAAAGATAGGCCAGGGACCCCCATTTGAAAAGATAGGCCAGGGACCCCCATTTGAAAAGATAGGCCAGGGACCCCCATTTGAAAAGATAGGCCAGGGACCCCCATTTGAAAAGATAGACCAGGGACCCCCGTTTGAAAAGATAGGCCAGGGACCCCCATTAGAAAAGATAGGCCAGGGACCCCCATTTGAAAAGATAGGCCAGGGACCCCCATTTGAAAAGATAGGCCAGGGACCCCCTTTGAAAAGATAGGCCAGGGACCCCCATTAGAAAAGATAGGCCAGGGACCCCCGTTTGAAAAGATAAGCCAGGGACCCCCGTTTGAAAAGATAGGCCAGGGACCCCCGTTTGAAAAGATAGGCCAGGGACCCCCGTTTGAAAAGATAGGCCAGGGACCCCCATTAGAAAAGATAGGCCAGGGACCCCCATTAGAAAAGATAGGCCAGGGACCCCCATTAGAAAAGATAGGCCAGGGACCCCCATTAGAAAAGATAGGCCAGGGACCCCCATTTGAAAAGATAGGCCAGGGACCCCCATTTGAAAAGATAGGCCAGGGACCCCCATTTGAAAAGATAGGCCAGGGACCCCCATTTGAAAAGATAGGCCAGGGACCCCCGTTTGAAAAGATAGGCCAGGGACCCCCGTTTGAAAAGATAGGCCAGGGACCCCCATTTGAAAAGATAGGCCAGGGACCCCCGTTTGAAAAGATAGACCAGGGACCCCCATTAGAAAAGATAGGCCAGTGACCCCCATTTGAAAAGATAGGCCAGGGACCCCCATTAGAAAAGATAGGCCAGGGACCCCCATTTGAAAAGATAGGCCAGGGACCCCCGTTTGAAAAGATAGGCCAGGGACCCCCGTTTGAAAAGATAGACCAGGGACCCCCATTTGAAAAGATAGGCCAGGGACCCACATTTGAAAAGATAGGCCAGGGACCCCCGTTTGAAAAGATAGACCAGGTACCCCCATTAGAAAAGATAGACCAGGGACCCCCATTTGAAAAGATAGACCAGGGACCCCCATTTGAAAAGATAGACCAGGGACCCCCATTTGAAAAGATAGGCCAGGGACCCCCGTTTGAAAAGATAGGCCAGGGACCCCCATTTGAAAAGATAGGCCAGGGACCCCCGTTTGAAAAGATAGACCAGGGACCCCCATTAGAAAAGATAGGCCAGTGACCCCCATTTGAAAAGATAGGCCAGGGACCCCCATTAGAAAAGATAGGCCAGGGACCCCCATTTGAAAAGATAGGCCAGGGACCCCCGTTTGAAAAGATAGGCCAGGGACCCCCGTTTGAAAAGATAGACCAGGGACCCCCATTTGAAAAGATAGGCCAGGGACCCACATTTGAAAAGATAGGCCAGGGACCCCCGTTTGAAAAGATAGACCAGGGACCCCCATTTGAAAAGATAGACCAGGGACCCCCATTTGAAAAGATAGACCAGGGACCCCCATTTGAAAAGATAGACCAGGGACCCCCATTTGAAAAGATAGGCCAGGGACCCCCATTTGAAAAGAGAAGATAGGCCAGGGACCCCCATTAGAAAAGATAGGCCAGGGACCCCCGTTTGAAAAGATAGGCCAGGGACCCCCATTAGAAAAGATAGGCCAGGGACCCCCATTAGAAAAGATAGGCCAGGGACCCCCATTAGAAAAGATAGGCCAGGGACCCCCATTAGAAAAGATAGACCAGGGACCCCCATTAGAAAAGATAGACCAGGGACCCCCATTTGAAAAGATAGACCAGGGACCCCCATTTGAAAAGATATACCAGGGACCCCCATTTGAAAAGATAGACCAGGGACCCCCATTTGAAAAGATAGGCCAGGGACCCCCATTTGAAAAGATAGGCCAGGGACCCCCTTTGAAAAGATAGGCCAGGGACCCCCATTAGAAAAGATAGGCCAGGGACCCCCGTTTGAAAAGATAGGCCAGGGACCCCTGTTTGAAAAGATAGGCCAGGGACCCCTGTTTGAAAAGATAGGCCAGGGACCCCCGTTTGAAAAGATAGGCCAGGGACCCCCATTAGAAAAGATAGGCCAGGGACCCCCATTAGAAAAGATAGGCCAGGGACCCCCATTAGAAAAGATAGGCCAGGGACCCCCATTAGAAAAGATAGGCCAGGGACCCCCATTAGAAAAGATAGGCCAGAGACCCCCATTTGAAAAGATAGGCCAGGGACCCCCATTTGAAAAGATAGGCCAGGGACCCCCATTTGAAAAGATAGGCCAGGGACCCCCGTTTGAAAAGATAGGCCAGGGACCCCCGTTTGAAAAGATAGGCCAGGGACCCCCGTTTGAAAAGATAGGCCAGGGACCCCCGTTTGAAAAGATAGGCCAGGGACCCCCGTTTGAAAAGATAGGCCAGGGACCCCCATTAGAAAAGAGAGGCCAGGGACCCCCTTTGAAAAGATAGGCCAGGGACCCCCATTAGAAAAGATAGGCCAGGGACCCCCGTTTGAAAAGATAGGCCAGGGACCCCCATTAGAAAAGATAGGCCAGGGACCCCCATTAGAAAAGATAGGCCAGGGACCCCCATTAGAAAAGATAGGCCAGGGACCCCCATTAGAAAAGATAGACCAGGGACCCCCATTAGAAAAGATAGACCAGGGACCCCCATTTGAAAATATAGACCAGGGACCCCCATTTGAAAAGATATACCAGGGACCCCCATTTGAAAAGATAGACCAGGGACCCCCATTTGAAAAGATAGGCCAGGGACCCCCATTTGAAAAGATAGGCCAGGGACCCCCTTTGAAAAGTTAGGCCAGGGACCCCCCATTAGAAAAGATAGGCCAGGGACCCCCGTTTGAAAAGATAGGCCAGGGACCCCTGTTTGAAAAGATAGGCCAGGGACCCCCTTTGAAAAGATAGGCCAGGGACCCCCATTAGAAAAGATAGGCCAGGGACCCCCATTAGAAAAGATAGACCAGGGACCCCCATTAGAAAAGATAGACCAGGGACCCCCATTTGAAAAGATAGACCAGGGACCCCCATTTGAAAAGATATACCAGGGACCCCCATTTGAAAAGATAGACCAGGGACCCCCATTTGAAAAGATAGGCCAGGGACCCCCATTTGAAAAGATAGGCCAGGGACCCCATTTGAAAAGATAGGCCAGGGACCCCCATTTGAAAAGATAGGCCAGGGACCCCCGTTTGAAAAGATAGGCCAGGGACCCCCGTTTGAAAAGATAGGCCAGGGACCCCCGTTTGAAAAGATAGGCCAGGGACCCCCGTTTGAAAAGATAGGCCAGGGACCCCCGTTTGAAAAGATAGGCCAGGGACCCCCATTAGAAAAGAGAGGCCAGGGACCCCCTTTGAAAAGATAGGCCAGGGACCCCCATTAGAAAAGATAGGCCAGGGACCCCCGTTTGAAAAGATAGGCCAGGGACCCCCATTAGAAAAGATAGGCCAGGGACCCCCATTAGAAAAGATAGGCCAGGGACCCCCATTAGAAAAGATAGGCCAGGGACCCCCATTAGAAAAGATAGACCAGGGACCCCCATTAGAAAAGATAGACCAGGGACCCCCATTTGAAAATATAGACCAGGGACCCCCATTTGAAAAGATATACCAGGGACCCCCATTTGAAAAGATAGACCAGGGACCCCCATTTGAAAAGATAGGCCAGGGACCCCCATTTGAAAAGATAGGCCAGGGACCCCCTTTGAAAAGTTAGGCCAGGGACCCCCCATTAGAAAAGATAGGCCAGGGACCCCCGTTTGAAAAGATAGGCCAGGGACCCCTGTTTGAAAAGATAGGCCAGGGACCCCCTTTGAAAAGATAGGCCAGGGACCCCCATTTGAAAAGATAGGCCAGGGACCCCGTTTGAAAAGATAGGCCAGGGACCCCCATTTGAAGAGATATGCCAGGGACCCCCGTTTGAAAGGATAGGCCAGAGACCCCCGTTTGAAAAGATAGGCCAGGGACCCCCATTTGAAAAGATAGGCCAGGGACCCCGTTTGAAAAGATAGGCCAGGGACCCCGTTTGAAAAGATAGGCCAGGGACCCCCGTTTGAAAAGATAGGCCAGGGACCCCGTTTGAAAAGATAGGCCAGGGACCCCCGTTTGAAAAGATAGGCCAGGGACCCCCATTTGAAAAGATATGCCAGGGACCCCCGTTTGAAAAGATAGGCCAGGGACCCCCATTTGAAAAGATAGGCCAGGGACCCCCATTTGAAAAGATATGCCAGGGACCCCCATTTGAAAAGAGAGGCCAGGGACCCCCTTTGAAAAGATAGGCCAGGGACCCCCATTAGAAAAGATAGGCCAGGGACCCCCGTTTGAAAAGATAGGCCAGGGACCCCCATTAGAAAAGATAGGCCAGGGACCCCCATTAGAAAAGATAGGCCAGGGACCCCCATTAGAAAAGATAGGCCAGGGACCCCCATTAGAAAAGATAGGCCAGGGACCCCCATTAGAAAAGATAGACCAGGGACCCCCATTAGAAAAGATAGACCAGGGACCCCCATTTGAAAAGATATACCAGGGACCCCCATTTGAAAAGATATACCAGGGACCCCCATTTGAAAAGATAGACCAGGGACCCCCATTTGAAAAGATAGGCCAGGGACCCCCATTTGAAAAGATAGGCCAGGGACCCCCTTTGAAAAGATAGGCCAGGGACCCCCCATTAGAAAAGATAGGCCAGGGACCCCCGTTTGAAAAGATAGGCCAGGGACCCCTGTTTGAAAAGATAGGCCAGGGACCCCCGTTTGAAAAGATAGGCCAGGGACCCCCGTTTGAAAAGATAGGCCAGGGACCCCCGTTTGAAAAGATAGGCCAGGGACCCCCATTAGAAAAGATAGGCCAGGGACCCCCATTAGAAAAGATAGGCCAGGGACCCCCGTTTGAAAAGATAGGCCAGGGACCCCCGTTTGAAAAGATAGGCCAGGGACCCCCGTTTGAAAAGATAGGCCAGGGACCCCCATTTGAAAAGATAGGCCAGGGACCCCCGTTTGAAAAGATAGACCAGGGACCCCCATTAGAAAAGATAGGCCAGGGACCCCCATTTGAAAAGATAGGCCAGGGACCCCCATTAGAAAAGATAGGCCAGGGACCCCCATTTGAAAAGATAGGCCAGGGACCCCCGTTTGAAAAGATAGGCCAGGGACCCCCGTTTGAAAAGATAGGCCAGGGACCCCCTTTGAAAAGATAGGCCAGGGACCCCCGTTTGAAAAGATAGGCCAGGGACCCCCATTAGAAAAGATAGGCCAGGGACCCCCATTAGAAAAGATAGGCCAGGGACCCCCATTAGAAAAGATAGGCCAGGGACCCCCATTTGAAAAGATAGGCCAGGGACCCCCATTAGAAAAGATAGACCAGGGACCCCCGTTTGAAAAGATAGGCCAGGGACCCCCATTAGAAAAGATAGGCCAGGGACCCCCATTTGAAAAGATAGGCCAGGGACCCCCATTAGAAAAGATAGACCAGGGACCCCCATTTGAAAAGATAGACCAGGGACCCCCATTTGAAAAGATAGACCAGGGACCCCCATTTGAAAAGATAGACCAGGGACCCCCATTTGAAAAGATAGGCCAGGGACCCCCATTTGAAAAAAGAAGATAGGCCAGGGACCCCCATTAGAAAAGATAGGCCAGGGACCCCCGTTTGAAAAGATAGGCCAGGGACCCCCATTAGAAAAGATAGGCCAGGGACCCCCATTAGAAAAGATAGGCCAGGGACCCCCATTAGAAAAGATAGGCCAGGGACCCCCATTAGAAAAGATAGACCAGGGACCCCCATTAGAAAAGATAGACCAGGGACCCCCATTTGAAAAGATAGACCAGGGACCCCCATTTGAAAAGATATACCATGGACCCCCATTTGAAAAGATAGACCAGGGACCCCCATTTGAAAAGATAGGCCAGGGACCCCCATTTGAAAAGATAGGCCAGGGACCCCCATTAGAAAAGATAGGCCAGGGACCCCCATTTGAAAAGATAGGCCAGGGACCCCCGTTTGAAAAGATAGGCCAGGGACCCCCGTTTGAAAAGATAGACCAGGGACCCCCATTTGAAAAGATAGGCCAGGGACCCACATTTGAAAAGATAGGCCAGGGACCCCCGTTTGAAAAGATAGACCAGGGACCCCCATTTGAAAAGATAGACCAGGGACCCCCATTTGAAAAGATAGACCAGGGACCCCCATTTGAAAAGATAGACCAGGGACCCCCATTTGAAAAGATAGGCCAGGGACCCCCATTTGAAAAGAGAAGATAGGCCAGGGACCCCCATTAGAAAAGATAGGCCAGGGACCCCCGTTTGAAAAGATAGGCCAGGGACCCCCATTAGAAAAGATAGGCCAGGGACCCCCATTAGAAAAGATAGGCCAGGGACCCCCATTAGAAAAGATAGGCCAGGGACCCCCATTAGAAAAGATAGACCAGGGACCCCCATTAGAAAAGATAGACCAGGGACCCCCATTTGAAAAGATAGACCAGGGACCCCCATTTGAAAAGATATACCAGGGACCCCCATTTGAAAAGATAGACCAGGGACCCCCATTTGAAAAGATAGGCCAGGGACCCCCATTTGAAAAGATAGGCCAGGGACCCCCTTTGAAAAGATAGGCCAGGGACCCCCATTAGAAAAGATAGGCCAGGGACCCCCGTTTGAAAAGATAGGCCAGGGACCCCTGTTTGAAAAGATAGGCCAGGGACCCCTGTTTGAAAAGATAGGCCAGGGACCCCCGTTTGAAAAGATAGGCCAGGGACCCCCATTAGAAAAGATAGGCCAGGGACCCCCATTAGAAAAGATAGGCCAGGGACCCCCATTAGAAAAGATAGGCCAGGGACCCCCATTAGAAAAGATAGGCCAGGGACCCCCATTAGAAAAGATAGGCCAGAGACCCCCATTTGAAAAGATAGGCCAGGGACCCCCATTTGAAAAGATAGGCCAGGGACCCCCATTTGAAAAGATAGGCCAGGGACCCCCGTTTGAAAAGATAGGCCAGGGACCCCCGTTTGAAAAGATAGGCCAGGGACCCCCGTTTGAAAAGATAGGCCAGGGACCCCCGTTTGAAAAGATAGGCCAGGGACCCCCGTTTGAAAAGATAGGCCAGGGACCCCCATTAGAAAAGAGAGGCCAGGGACCCCCTTTGAAAAGATAGGCCAGGGACCCCCATTAGAAAAGATAGGCCAGGGACCCCCGTTTGAAAAGATAGGCCAGGGACCCCCATTAGAAAAGATAGGCCAGGGACCCCCATTAGAAAAGATAGGCCAGGGACCCCCATTAGAAAAGATAGGCCAGGGACCCCCATTAGAAAAGATAGACCAGGGACCCCCATTAGAAAAGATAGACCAGGGACCCCCATTTGAAAATATAGACCAGGGACCCCCATTTGAAAAGATATACCAGGGACCCCCATTTGAAAAGATAGACCAGGGACCCCCATTTGAAAAGATAGGCCAGGGACCCCCATTTGAAAAGATAGGCCAGGGACCCCCTTTGAAAAGTTAGGCCAGGGACCCCCCATTAGAAAAGATAGGCCAGGGACCCCCGTTTGAAAAGATAGGCCAGGGACCCCTGTTTGAAAAGATAGGCCAGGGACCCCCTTTGAAAAGATAGGCCAGGGACCCCCATTAGAAAAGATAGGCCAGGGACCCCCATTAGAAAAGATAGACCAGGGACCCCCATTAGAAAAGATAGACCAGGGACCCCCATTTGAAAAGATAGACCAGGGACCCCCATTTGAAAAGATATACCAGGGACCCCCATTTGAAAAGATAGACCAGGGACCCCCATTTGAAAAGATAGGCCAGGGACCCCCATTTGAAAAGATAGGCCAGGGACCCCATTTGAAAAGATAGGCCAGGGACCCCCATTTGAAAAGATAGGCCAGGGACCCCCGTTTGAAAAGATAGGCCAGGGACCCCCGTTTGAAAAGATAGGCCAGGGACCCCCGTTTGAAAAGATAGGCCAGGGACCCCCGTTTGAAAAGATAGGCCAGGGACCCCCGTTTGAAAAGATAGGCCAGGGACCCCCATTAGAAAAGAGAGGCCAGGGACCCCCTTTGAAAAGATAGGCCAGGGACCCCCATTAGAAAAGATAGGCCAGGGACCCCCGTTTGAAAAGATAGGCCAGGGACCCCCATTAGAAAAGATAGGCCAGGGACCCCCATTAGAAAAGATAGGCCAGGGACCCCCATTAGAAAAGATAGGCCAGGGACCCCCATTAGAAAAGATAGACCAGGGACCCCCATTAGAAAAGATAGACCAGGGACCCCCATTTGAAAATATAGACCAGGGACCCCCATTTGAAAAGATATACCAGGGACCCCCATTTGAAAAGATAGACCAGGGACCCCCATTTGAAAAGATAGGCCAGGGACCCCCATTTGAAAAGATAGGCCAGGGACCCCCTTTGAAAAGTTAGGCCAGGGACCCCCCATTAGAAAAGATAGGCCAGGGACCCCCGTTTGAAAAGATAGGCCAGGGACCCCTGTTTGAAAAGATAGGCCAGGGACCCCCTTTGAAAAGATAGGCCAGGGACCCCCATTTGAAAAGATAGGCCAGGGACCCCGTTTGAAAAGATAGGCCAGGGACCCCCATTTGAAGAGATATGCCAGGGACCCCCGTTTGAAAGGATAGGCCAGAGACCCCCGTTTGAAAAGATAGGCCAGGGACCCCCATTTGAAAAGATAGGCCAGGGACCCCGTTTGAAAAGATAGGCCAGGGACCCCGTTTGAAAAGATAGGCCAGGGACCCCCGTTTGAAAAGATAGGCCAGGGACCCCGTTTGAAAAGATAGGCCAGGGACCCCCGTTTGAAAAGATAGGCCAGGGACCCCCATTTGAAAAGATATGCCAGGGACCCCCGTTTGAAAAGATAGGCCAGGGACCCCCATTTGAAAAGATAGGCCAGGGACCCCCATTTGAAAAGATATGCCAGGGACCCCCATTTGAAAAGAGAGGCCAGGGACCCCCTTTGAAAAGATAGGCCAGGGACCCCCATTAGAAAAGATAGGCCAGGGACCCCCGTTTGAAAAGATAGGCCAGGGACCCCCATTAGAAAAGATAGGCCAGGGACCCCCATTAGAAAAGATAGGCCAGGGACCCCCATTAGAAAAGATAGGCCAGGGACCCCCATTAGAAAAGATAGGCCAGGGACCCCCATTAGAAAAGATAGACCAGGGACCCCCATTAGAAAAGATAGACCAGGGACCCCCATTTGAAAAGATATACCAGGGACCCCCATTTGAAAAGATATACCAGGGACCCCCATTTGAAAAGATAGACCAGGGACCCCCATTTGAAAAGATAGGCCAGGGACCCCCATTTGAAAAGATAGGCCAGGGACCCCCTTTGAAAAGATAGGCCAGGGACCCCCCATTAGAAAAGATAGGCCAGGGACCCCCGTTTGAAAAGATAGGCCAGGGACCCCTGTTTGAAAAGATAGGCCAGGGACCCCCGTTTGAAAAGATAGGCCAGGGACCCCCGTTTGAAAAGATAGGCCAGGGACCCCCGTTTGAAAAGATAGGCCAGGGACCCCCATTAGAAAAGATAGGCCAGGGACCCCCATTAGAAAAGATAGGCCAGGGACCCCCGTTTGAAAAGATAGGCCAGGGACCCCCGTTTGAAAAGATAGGCCAGGGACCCCCGTTTGAAAAGATAGGCCAGGGACCCCCATTTGAAAAGATAGGCCAGGGACCCCCGTTTGAAAAGATAGACCAGGGACCCCCATTAGAAAAGATAGGCCAGGGACCCCCATTTGAAAAGATAGGCCAGGGACCCCCATTAGAAAAGATAGGCCAGGGACCCCCATTTGAAAAGATAGGCCAGGGACCCCCGTTTGAAAAGATAGGCCAGGGACCCCCGTTTGAAAAGATAGGCCAGGGACCCCCTTTGAAAAGATAGGCCAGGGACCCCCGTTTGAAAAGATAGGCCAGGGACCCCCATTAGAAAAGATAGGCCAGGGACCCCCATTAGAAAAGATAGGCCAGGGACCCCCATTAGAAAAGATAGGCCAGGGACCCCCATTTGAAAAGATAGGCCAGGGACCCCCATTAGAAAAGATAGACCAGGGACCCCCGTTTGAAAAGATAGGCCAGGGACCCCCATTAGAAAAGATAGGCCAGGGACCCCCATTTGAAAAGATAGGCCAGGGACCCCCATTAGAAAAGATAGACCAGGGACCCCCATTTGAAAAGATAGACCAGGGACCCCCATTTGAAAAGATAGACCAGGGACCCCCATTTGAAAAGATAGACCAGGGACCCCCATTTGAAAAGATAGGCCAGGGACCCCCATTTGAAAAAAGAAGATAGGCCAGGGACCCCCATTAGAAAAGATAGGCCAGGGACCCCCGTTTGAAAAGATAGGCCAGGGACCCCCATTAGAAAAGATAGGCCAGGGACCCCCATTAGAAAAGATAGGCCAGGGACCCCCATTAGAAAAGATAGGCCAGGGACCCCCATTAGAAAAGATAGACCAGGGACCCCCATTAGAAAAGATAGACCAGGGACCCCCATTTGAAAAGATAGACCAGGGACCCCCATTTGAAAAGATATACCATGGACCCCCATTTGAAAAGATAGACCAGGGACCCCCATTTGAAAAGATAGGCCAGGGACCCCCATTTGAAAAGATAGGCCAGGGACCCCCTTTGAAAAGATAGGCCAGGGACCCCCATTAGAAAAGATAGGCCAGGGACCCCCGTTTGAAAAGATAGGCCAGGGACCCCTGTTTGAAAAGATAGGCCAGGGACCCCCGTTTGAAAAGATAGGCCAGGGACCCCCGTTTGAAAAGATAGGCCAGGGACCCCCGTTTGAAAAGATAGGCCAGGGACCCCCATTAGAAAAGATAGGCCAGGGACCCCCATTAGAAAAGATAGGCCAGGGACCCCCATTAGAAAAGATAGGCCAGGGACCCCCATTAGAAAAGATAGGCCAGGGACCCCCATTAGAAAAGATAGGCCAGGGACCCCCATTTGAAAAGATATGCCAGGGACCCCCATTTGAAAAGATAGGCCAGGGACCCCCATTTGAAAAGATAGGCCAGGGACCCCCATTTGAAAAGATAGGCCAGGGACCCCCGTTTGAAAAGATAGGCCAGGGACCCCCGTTTGAAAAGATAGGCCAGGGACCCCCGTTTGAAAAGATAGGCCAGGGACCCCCATTTGAAAAGATAGGCCAGGGACCCCCGTTTGAAAAGATAGACCAGGGACCCCCATTAGAAAAGATAGGCCAGGGACCCCCATTTGAAAAGATAGGCCAGGGACCCCCATTAGAAAAGATAGGCCAGGGACCCCCATTTGAAAAGATAGGCCAGGGACCCCCGTTTGAAAAGATAGGCCAGGGACCCCCGTTTGAAAAGATAGGCCAGGGACCCCCTTTGAAAAGATAGGCCAGGGACCCCCGTTTGAAAAGATAGGCCAGGGACCCCCATTAGAAAAGATAGGCCAGGGACCCCCATTAGAAAAGATAGGCCAGGGACCCCCATTAGAAAAGATAGGCCAGGGACCCCCATTTGAAAAGATAGGCCAGGGACCCCCATTAGAAAAGATAGACCAGGGACCCCCGTTTGAAAAGATAGGCCAGGGACCCCCATTAGAAAAGATAGGCCAGGGACCCCCATTTGAAAAGATAGGCCAGGGACCCCCATTTGAAAAGATAGGCCAGGGACCCCCTTTGAAAAGATAGGCCAGGGACCCCCATTAGAAAAGATAGGCCAGGGACCCCCGTTTGAAAAGATAGGCCAGGGACCCCCGTTTGAAAAGATAGGCCAGGGACCCCCGTTTGAAAAGATAGGCCAGGGACCCCCGTTTGAAAAGATAGGCCAGGGACCCCCGTTTGAAAAGATAGGCCAGGGACCCCCATTAGAAAAGATAGGCCAGGGACCCCCATTAGAAAAGATAGGCCAGGGACCCCCATTAGAAAAGATAGGCCAGGGACCCCCATTAGAAAAGATAGGCCAGGGACCCCCATTTGAAAAGATAGGCCAGGGACCCCCATTTGAAAAGATAGGCCAGGGACCCCCATTTGAAAAGATAGGCCAGGGACCCCCATTTGAAAAGATAGGCCAGGGACCCCCGTTTGAAAAGATAGGCCAGGGACCCCCGTTTGAAAAGATAGGCCAGGGACCCCCATTAGAAAAGATAGGCCAGGGACCCCCATTAGAAAAGATAGGCCAGGGACCCCCATTAGAAAAGATAGGCCAGGGACCCCCATTTGAAAAGATAGGCCAGGGACCCCCATTAGAAAAGATAGACCAGGGACCCCCGTTTGAAAAGATAGGCCAGGGACCCCCATTAGAAAAGATAGGCCAGGGACCCCCGTTTGAAAAGATAGGCCAGGGACCCCCATTTGAAAAGATAGGCCAGGGACCCCCTTTGAAAAGATAGGCCAGGGACCCCCATTAGAAAAGATAGGCCAGGGACCCCCGTTTGAAAAGATAGGCCAGGGACCCCCGTTTGAAAAGATAGGCCAGGGACCCCCGTTTGAAAAGATAGGCCAGGGACCCCCGTTTGAAAAGATAGGCCAGGGACCCCCGTTTGAAAAGATAGGCCAGGGACCCCCTTTAGAAAAGATAGGCTAGGGACCCCCATTAGAAAAGATAGGCCAGGGACCCCCATTAGAAAAGATAGGCCAGGGACCCCCATTAGAAAAGATAGGCCAGGGACCCCCATTAGAAAAGATAGGCCAGGGACCCCCATTTGAAAAGATAGGCCAGGGACCCCCATTTGAAAAGATAGGCCAGGGACCCCCATTAGAAAAGATAGGCCAGGGACCCCCATTTGAAAAGATAGGCCAGGGACCCCCGTTTGAAAAGATAGGCCAGGGACCCCCGTTTGAAAAGATAGACCAGGGACCCCCATTTGAAAAGATAGGCCAGGGACCCACATTTGAAAAGATAGGCCAGGGACCCCCGTTTGAAAAGATAGACCAGGGACCCCCATTAGAAAAGATAGGCCAGGGACCCCCATTTGAAAAGATAGGCCAGGGACCCCCATTTGAAAAGATAGGCCAGGGACCCCCATTTGAAAAGATAGGCCAGGGACCCCCATTTGAAAAGATAGACCAGGGACCCCCGTTTGAAAAGATAGGCCAGGGACCCCCATTAGAAAAGATAGGCCAGGGACCCCCATTTGAAAAGATAGGCCAGGGACCCCCATTTGAAAAGATAGGCCAGGGACCCCCTTTGAAAAGATAGGCCAGGGACCCCCATTAGAAAAGATAGGCCAGGGACCCCCGTTTGAAAAGATAAGCCAGGGACCCCCGTTTGAAAAGATAGGCCAGGGACCCCCGTTTGAAAAGATAGGCCAGGGACCCCCGTTTGAAAAGATAGGCCAGGGACCCCCATTAGAAAAGATAGGCCAGGGACCCCCATTAGAAAAGATAGGCCAGGGACCCCCATTAGAAAAGATAGGCCAGGGACCCCCATTTGAAAAGATAGGCCAGGGACCCCCATTTGAAAAGATAGGCCAGGGACCCCCATTTGAAAAGATAGGCCAGGGACCCCCATTTGAAAAGATAGGCTAGGGACCCCCGTTTGAAAAGATAGGCCAGGGACCCCCGTTTGAAAAGATAGGCCAGGGACCCCCATTTGAAAAGATAGGCCAGGGACCCCCGTTTGAAAAGATAGACCAGGGACCCCCATTAGAAAAGATAGGCCAGTGACCCCCATTTGAAAAGATAGGCCAGGGACCCCCATTAGAAAAGATAGGCCAGGGACCCCCATTTGAAAAGATAGGCCAGGGACCCCCGTTTGAAAAGATAGGCCAGGGACCCCCGTTTGAAAAGATAGACCAGGGACCCCCATTTGAAAAGATAGGCCAGGGACCCACATTTGAAAAGATAGGCCAGGGACCCCCGTTTGAAAAGATAGACCAGGTACCCCCATTAGAAAAGATAGACCAGGGACCCCCATTTGAAAAGATAGACCAGGGACCCCCATTTGAAAAGATAGACCAGGGACCCCCATTTGAAAAGATAGGCCAGGGACCCCCGTTTGAAAAGATAGGCCAGGGACCCCCATTTGAAAAGATAGGCCAGGGACCCCCGTTTGAAAAGATAGACCAGGGACCCCCATTAGAAAAGATAGGCCAGTGACCCCCATTTGAAAAGATAGGCCAGGGACCCCCATTAGAAAAGATAGGCCAGGGACCCCCATTTGAAAAGATAGGCCAGGGACCCCCGTTTGAAAAGATAGGCCAGGGACCCCCGTTTGAAAAGATAGACCAGGGACCCCCATTTGAAAAGATAGGCCAGGGACCCACATTTGAAAAGATAGGCCAGGGACCCCCGTTTGAAAAGATAGACCAGGGACCCCCATTTGAAAAGATAGACCAGGGACCCCCATTTGAAAAGATAGACCAGGGACCCCCATTTGAAAAGATAGACCAGGGACCCCCATTTGAAAAGATAGGCCAGGGACCCCCATTTGAAAAGAGAAGATAGGCCAGGGACCCCCATTAGAAAAGATAGGCCAGGGACCCCCGTTTGAAAAGATAGGCCAGGGACCCCCATTAGAAAAGATAGGCCAGGGACCCCCATTAGAAAAGAGAGGCCAGGGACCCCCTTTGAAAAGATAGGCCAGGGACCCCCGTTTGAAAAGATAGGCCAGGGACCCCCGTTTGAAAAGATAGGCCAGGGACCCCCGTTTGAAAAGATAGGCCAGGGACCCCCATTAGAAAAGAGAGGCCAGGGACCCCCTTTGAAAAGATAGGCCAGGGACCCCCATTAGAAAAGATAGGCCAGGGACCCCCGTTTGAAAAGATAGGCCAGGGACCCCCATTAGAAAAGATAGGCCAGGGACCCCCATTAGAAAAGATAGGCCAGGGACCCCCATTAGAAAAGATAGGCCAGGGACCCCCATTATAAAAGATAGACCAGGGACCCCCATTAGAAAAGATAGACCAGGGACCCCCATTTGAAAATATAGACCAGGGACCCCCATTTGAAAAGATATACCAGGGACCCCCATTTGAAAAGATAGACCAGGGACCCCCATTTGAAAAGATAGGCCAGGGACCCCCATTTGAAAAGATAGGCCAGGGACCCCCTTTGAAAAGTTAGGCCAGGGACCCCCCATTAGAAAAGATAGGCCAGGGACCCCCGTTTGAAAAGATAGGCCAGGGACCCCTGTTTGAAAAGATAGGCCAGGGACCCCCTTTGAAAAGATAGGCCAGGGACCCCCATTTGAAAAGATAGGCCAGGGACCCCGTTTGAAAAGATAGGCCAGGGACCCCCATTTGAAGAGATATGCCAGGGACCCCCGTTTGAAAGGATAGGCCAGGGACCCCCGTTTGAAAAGATAGGCCAGGGACCCCCATTTGAAAAGATAGGCCAGGGACCCCGTTTGAAAAGATAGGCCAGGGACCCCGTTTGAAAAGATAGGCCAGGGACCCCCGTTTGAAAAGATAGGCCAGGGACCCCGTTTGAAAAGATAGGCCAGGGACCCCCTTTGAAAAGATAGGCCAGGGACCCCCATTTGAAAAGATAGGCCAGGGACCCCGTTTGAAAAGATAGGCCAGGGACCCCCGTTTGAAAAGATAGGCCACGGACCCCCATTTGAAAAGATAGGCCAGGGACCCCCGTTTGAAAAGATAGGCCAGGGACCCCCATTTGAAAAGATAGGCCAGGGACCCCCATTTGAAAAGATATGCCAGGGACCCCCATTTGAAAAGAGAGGCCAGGGACCCCCTTTGAAAAGATAGGCCAGGGACCCCCATTAGAAAAGATAGGCCAGGGACCCCCGTTTGAAAAGATAGGCCAGGGACCCCCATTAGAAAAGATAGGCCAGGGACCCCCATTAGAAAAGATAGGCCAGGGACCCCCCATTAGAAAAGATAGGCCAGGGACCCCCATTAGAAAAGATAGACCAGGGACCCCCATTAGAAAAGATAGACCAGGGACCCCCATTTGAAAAGATAGACCAGGGACCCCCATTTGAAAAGATATACCAGGGACCCCCATTTGAAAAGATAGACCAGGGACCCCCATTTGAAAAGATAGGCCAGGGACCCCCATTTGAAAAGATAGGCCAGGGACCCCCTTTGAAAAGATAGGCCAGGGACCCCCCATTAGAAAAGATAGGCCAGGGACCCCCGTTTGAAAAGATAGGCCAGGGACCCCTGTTTGTAAAGATAGGCCAGGGACCCCCGTTTGAAAAGATAGGCCAGGGACCCCCGTTTGAAAAGATAGGCCAGGGACCCCCGTTTGAAAAGATAGGCCAGGGACCCCCATTAGAAAAGATAGGCCAGGGACCCCCATTAGAAAAGATAGGCCAGGGACCCCCGTTTGAAAAGATAGGCCAGGGACCCCCGTTTGAAAAGATAGGCCAGGGACCCCCGTTTGAAAAGATAGGCCAGGGACCCCCATTTGAAAAGATAGGCCAGGGACCCCCGTTTGAAAAGATAGACCAGGGACCCCCATTAGAAAAGATAGGCCAGGGACCCCCATTTGAAAAGATAGGCCAGGGACCCCCATTAGAAAAGATAGGCCAGGGACCCCCATTTGAAAAGATAGGCCAGGGACCCCCGTGTGAAAAGATAGGCCAGGGACCCCCGTTTGAAAAGATAGGCCAGGGACCCCCTTTGAAAAGATAGGCCAGGGACCCCCGTTTGAAAAGATAGGCCAGGGACCCCCATTAGAAAAGATAGGCCGGGGACCCCCATTAGAAAAGATAGGCCAGGGACCCCCATTAGAAAAGATAGGCCAGGGACCCCCATTTGAAAAGATAGGCCAGGGACCCCCATTAGAAAAGATAGACCAGGGACCCCCGTTTGAAAAGATAGGCCAGGGACCCCCATTAGAAAAGATAGGCCAGGGACCCCCATTTGAAAAGATAGGCCAGGGACCCCCATTAGAAAAGATAGACCAGGGACCCCCATTTGAAAAGATAGACCAGGGACCCCCATTTGAAAAGATAGACCAGGGACCCCCATTTGAAAAGATAGACCAGGGACCCCCATTTGAAAAGATAGGCCAGGGACCCCCATTTGAAAAGAGAAGATAGGCCAGGGACCCCCATTAGAAAAGATAGGCCAGGGACCCCCATTAGAAAAGATAGGCCAGGGACCCCCATTAGAAAAGATAGACCAGGGACCCCCATTAGAAAAGATAGACCAGGGACCCCCATTTGAAAAGATAGACCAGGGACCCCCATTTGAAAAGATATACCAGGGACCCCCATTTGAAAAGATAGACCAGGGACCCCCATTTGAAAAGATAGGCCAGGGACCCCCATTTGAAAAGATAGGCCAGGGACCCCCTTTGAAAAGATAGGCCAGGGACCCCCATTAGAAAAGATAGGCCAGGGACCCCCGTTTGAAAAGATAGGCCAGGGACCCCTGTTTGAAAAGATAGGCCAGGGACCCCCGTTTGAAAAGATAGGCCAGGGACCCCCGTTTGAAAAGATAGGCCAGGGACCCCCATTAGAAAAGAAAGGCCAGGGACCCCCATTAGAAAAGATAGGCCAGGGACCCCCATTAGAAAAGATAGGCCAGGGACCCCCATTAGAAAAGATAGGCCAGGGACCCCCATTAGAAAAGATAGGCCAGGGACCCCCATTTGAAAAGATATGCCAGGGACCCCCATTTGAAAAGATAGGCCAGGGACCCCCATTTGAAAAGATAGGCCAGGGACCCCCATTTGAAAAGATAGGCCAGGGACCCCCGTTTGAAAAGATAGGCCAGGGACCCCCGTTTGAAAAGATAGGCCAGGGACCCCCGTTTGAAAAGATAGGCCAGGGACCCCCATTTGAAAAGATAGGCCAGGGACCCCCGTTTGAAAAGATAGACCAGGGACCCCCATTAGAAAAGATAGGCCAGGGACCCCCATTTGAAAAGATAGGCCAGGGACCCCCATTAGAAAAGATAGGCCAGGGACCCCCATTTGAAAAGATAGGCCAGGGACCCCCGTTTGAAAAGATAGGCCAGGGACCCCCGTTTGAAAAGATAGGCCAGGGACCCCCTTTGAAAAGATAGGCCAGGGACCCCCGTTTGAAAAGATAGGCCAGGGACCCCCATTAGAAAAGATAGGCCAGGGACCCCCATTAGAAAAGATAGGCCAGGGACCCCCATTAGAAAAGATAGGCCAGGGACCCCCATTTGAAAAGATAGGCCAGGGACCCCCATTAGAAAAGATAGACCAGGGACCCCCGTTTGAAAAGATAGGCCAGGGACCCCCATTAGAAAAGATAGGCCAGGGACCCCCATTTGAAAAGATAGGCCAGGGACCCCCATTTGAAAAGATAGGCCAGGGACCCCCTTTGAAAAGATAGGCCAGGGACCCCCATTAGAAAAGATAGGCCAGGGACCCCCGTTTGAAAAGATAGGCCAGGGACCCCCGTTTGAAAAGATAGGCCAGGGACCCCCGTTTGAAAAGATAGGCCAGGGACCCCCGTTTGAAAAGATAGGCCAGGGACCCCCGTTTGAAAAGATAGGCCAGGGACCCCCATTAGAAAAGATAGGCCAGGGACCCCCATTAGAAAAGATAGGCCAGGGACCCCCATTAGAAAAGATAGGCCAGGGACCCCCATTAGAAAAGATAGGCCAGGGACCCCCATTTGAAAAGATAGGCCAGGGACCCCCATTTGAAAAGATAGGCCAGGGACCCCCATTTGAAAAGATAGGCCAGGGACCCCCATTTGAAAAGATAGGCCAGGGACCCCCGTTTGAAAAGATAGGCCAGGGACCCCCGTTTGAAAAGATAGGCCAGGGACCCCCATTAGAAAAGATAGGCCAGGGACCCCCATTAGAAAAGATAGGCCAGGGACCCCCATTAGAAAAGATAGGCCAGGGACCCCCATTTGAAAAGATAGGCCAGGGACCCCCATTAGAAAAGATAGACCAGGGACCCCCGTTTGAAAAGATAGGCCAGGGACCCCCATTAGAAAAGATAGGCCAGGGACCCCCGTTTGAAAAGATAGGCCAGGGACCCCCATTTGAAAAGATAGGCCAGGGACCCCCTTTGAAAAGATAGGCCAGGGACCCCCATTAGAAAAGATAGGCCAGGGACCCCCGTTTGAAAAGATAGGCCAGGGACCCCCGTTTGAAAAGATAGGCCAGGGACCCCCGTTTGAAAAGATAGGCCAGGGACCCCCGTTTGAAAAGATAGGCCAGGGACCCCCGTTTGAAAAGATAGGCCAGGGACCCCCTTTAGAAAAGATAGGCTAGGGACCCCCATTAGAAAAGATAGGCCAGGGACCCCCATTAGAAAAGATAGGCCAGGGACCCCCATTAGAAAAGATAGGCCAGGGACCCCCATTAGAAAAGATAGGCCAGGGACCCCCATTTGAAAAGATAGGCCAGGGACCCCCATTTGAAAAGATAGGCCAGGGACCCCCATTTGAAAAGATAGGCCAGGGACCCCCATTAGAAAAGATAGGCCAGGGACCCCCATTTGAAAAGATAGGCCAGGGACCCCCGTTTGAAAAGATAGGCCAGGGACCCCCGTTTGAAAAGATAGACCAGGGACCCCCATTTGAAAAGATAGGCCAGGGACCCACATTTGAAAAGATAGGCCAGGGACCCCCGTTTGAAAAGATAGACCAGGGACCCCCATTAGAAAAGATAGGCCAGGGACCCCCATTTGAAAAGATAGGCCAGGGACCCCCATTTGAAAAGATAGGCCAGGGACCCCCATTTGAAAAGATAGGCCAGGGACCCCCATTTGAAAAGATAGACCAGGGACCCCCGTTTGAAAAGATAGGCCAGGGACCCCCATTAGAAAAGATAGGCCAGGGACCCCCATTTGAAAAGATAGGCCAGGGACCCCCATTTGAAAAGATAGGCCAGGGACCCCCTTTGAAAAGATAGGCCAGGGACCCCCATTAGAAAAGATAGGCCAGGGACCCCCGTTTGAAAAGATAAGCCAGGGACCCCCGTTTGAAAAGATAGGCCAGGGACCCCCGTTTGAAAAGATAGGCCAGGGACCCCCGTTTGAAAAGATAGGCCAGGGACCCCCATTAGAAAAGATAGGCCAGGGACCCCCATTAGAAAAGATAGGCCAGGGACCCCCATTAGAAAAGATAGGCCAGGGACCCCCATTTGAAAAGATAGGCCAGGGACCCCCATTTGAAAAGATAGGCCAGGGACCCCCATTTGAAAAGATAGGCCAGGGACCCCCATTTGAAAAGATAGGCTAGGGACCCCCGTTTGAAAAGATAGGCCAGGGACCCCCGTTTGAAAAGATAGGCCAGGGACCCCCATTTGAAAAGATAGGCCAGGGACCCCCGTTTGAAAAGATAGACCAGGGACCCCCATTAGAAAAGATAGGCCAGTGACCCCCATTTGAAAAGATAGGCCAGGGACCCCCATTAGAAAAGATAGGCCAGGGACCCCCATTTGAAAAGATAGGCCAGGGACCCCCGTTTGAAAAGATAGGCCAGGGACCCCCGTTTGAAAAGATAGACCAGGGACCCCCATTTGAAAAGATAGGCCAGGGACCCACATTTGAAAAGATAGGCCAGGGACCCCCGTTTGAAAAGATAGACCAGGTACCCCCATTAGAAAAGATAGACCAGGGACCCCCATTTGAAAAGATAGACCAGGGACCCCCATTTGAAAAGATAGGCCAGGGACCCCCATTTGAAAAGATAGGCCAGGGACCCCCATTTGAAAAGATAGGCCAGGGACCCCCATTTGAAAAGATAGACCAGGGACCCCCGTTTGAAAAGATAGGCCAGGGACCCCCATTAGAAAAGATAGGCCAGGGACCCCCATTTGAAAAGATAGGCCAGGGACCCCCATTTGAAAAGATAGGCCAGGGACCCCCTTTGAAAAGATAGGCCAGGGACCCCCATTAGAAAAGATAGGCCAGGGACCCCCGTTTGAAAAGATAAGCCAGGGACCCCCGTTTGAAAAGATAGGCCAGGGACCCCCGTTTGAAAAGATAGGCCAGGGACCCCCGTTTGAAAAGATAGGCCAGGGACCCCCATTAGAAAAGATAGGCCAGGGACCCCCATTAGAAAAGATAGGCCAGGGACCCCCATTAGAAAAGATAGGCCAGGGACCCCCATTTGAAAAGATAGGCCAGGGACCCCCATTTGAAAAGATAGGCCAGGGACCCCCATTTGAAAAGATAGGCCAGGGACCCCCATTTGAAAAGATAGGCTAGGGACCCCCGTTTGAAAAGATAGGCCAGGGACCCCCGTTTGAAAAGATAGGCCAGGGACCCCCATTTGAAAAGATAGGCCAGGGACCCCCGTTTGAAAAGATAGACCAGGGACCCCCATTAGAAAAGATAGGCCAGTGACCCCCATTTGAAAAGATAGGCCAGGGACCCCCATTAGAAAAGATAGGCCAGGGACCCCCATTTGAAAAGATAGGCCAGGGACCCCCGTTTGAAAAGATAGGCCAGGGACCCCCGTTTGAAAAGATAGACCAGGGACCCCCATTTGAAAAGATAGGCCAGGGACCCACATTTGAAAAGATAGGCCAGGGACCCCCGTTTGAAAAGATAGACCAGGTACCCCCATTAGAAAAGATAGACCAGGGACCCCCATTTGAAAAGATAGACCAGGGACCCCCATTTGAAAAGATAGACCAGGGACCCCCATTTGAAAAGATAGGCCAGGGACCCCCGTTTGAAAAGATAGGCCAGGGACCCCCATTTGAAAAGATAGGCCAGGGACCCCCGTTTGAAAAGATAGACCAGGGACCCCCATTAGAAAAGATAGGCCAGTGACCCCCATTTGAAAAGATAGGCCAGGGACCCCCATTAGAAA
This sequence comes from Electrona antarctica, assembly GCF_951216825.1. Taxonomy (NCBI): domain Eukaryota; kingdom Metazoa; phylum Chordata; class Actinopteri; order Myctophiformes; family Myctophidae; genus Electrona; species Electrona antarctica. The sequence goes on along the minus strand of NW_027637999.1, from coordinate 702,781 downwards.
AGATAGGCCAGGGACCCCCATTTGAAAAGATAGGCCAGGGACCCCCGTTTGAAAAGATAGGCCAGGGACCCCCGTTTGAAAAGATAGACCAGGGACCCCCATTTGAAAAGATAGGCCAGGGACCCACATTTGAAAAGATAGGCCAGGGACCCCCGTTTGAAAAGATAGACCAGGGACCCCCATTTGAAAAGATAGACCAGGGACCCCCATTTGAAAAGATAGACCAGGGACCCCCATTTGAAAAGATAGACCAGGGACCCCCATTTGAAAAGATAGGCCAGGGACCCCCATTTGAAAAGAGAAGATAGGCCAGGGACCCCCATTAGAAAAGATAGGCCAGGGACCCCCGTTTGAAAAGATAGGCCAGGGACCCCCATTAGAAAAGATAGGCCAGGGACCCCCATTAGAAAAGATAGGCCAGGGACCCCCATTAGAAAAGATAGGCCAGGGACCCCCATTAGAAAAGATAGACCAGGGACCCCCATTAGAAAAGATAGACCAGGGACCCCCATTTGAAAAGATAGACCAGGGACCCCCATTTGAAAAGATATACCAGGGACCCCCATTTGAAAAGATAGACCAGGGACCCCCATTTGAAAAGATAGGCCAGGGACCCCCATTTGAAAAGATAGGCCAGGGACCCCCTTTGAAAAGATAGGCCAGGGACCCCCATTAGAAAAGATAGGCCAGGGACCCCCGTTTGAAAAGATAGGCCAGGGACCCCTGTTTGAAAAGATAGGCCAGGGACCCCTGTTTGAAAAGATAGGCCAGGGACCCCCGTTTGAAAAGATAGGCCAGGGACCCCCGTTTGAAAAGATAGGCCAGGGACCCCCATTAGAAAAGATAGGCCAGGGACCCCCATTAGAAAAGATAGGCCAGGGACCCCCATTAGAAAAGATAGGCCAGGGACCCCCATTAGAAAAGATAGGCCAGGGACCCCCATTTGAAAAGATAGGCCAGGGACCCCCGTTTGAAAAGATAGGCCAGGGACCCCTGTTTGAAAAGATAGGCCAGGGACCCCCGTTTGAAAAGATAGGCCAGGGACCCCCGTTTGAAAAGATAGGCCAGGGACCCCCGTTTGAAAAGATAGGCCAGGGACCCCCGTTTGAAAAGATAGGCCAGGGACCCCCGTTTGAAAAGATAGGCCAGGGACCCCCATTAGAAAAGAGAGGCCAGGGACCCCCTTTGAAAAGATAGGCCAGGGACCCCCATTAGAAAAGATAGGCCAGGGACCCCCGTTTGAAAAGATAGGCCAGGGACCCCCATTAGAAAAGATAGGCCAGGGACCCCCATTAGAAAAGATAGGCCAGGGACCCCCATTAGAAAAGATAGGCCAGGGACCCCCATTAGAAAAGATAGACCAGGGACCCCCATTAGAAAAGATAGACCAGGGACCCCCATTTGAAAATATAGACCAGGGACCCCCATTTGAAAAGATATACCAGGGACCCCCATTTGAAAAGATAGACCAGGGACCCCCATTTGAAAAGATAGGCCAGGGACCCCCATTTGAAAAGATAGGCCAGGGACCCCCTTTGAAAAGTTAGGCCAGGGACCCCCCATTAGAAAAGATAGGCCAGGGACCCCCGTTTGAAAAGATAGGCCAGGGACCCCTGTTTGAAAAGATAGGCCAGGGACCCCCGTTTGAAAAGATAGGCCAGGGACCCCCGTTTGAAAAGATAGACCAGGGACCCCCATTTGAAAAGATAGGCCAGGGACCCACATTTGAAAAGATAGGCCAGGGACCCCCGTTTGAAAAGATAGACCAGGGACCCCCATTAGAAAAGATAGGCCAGGGACCCCCATTTGAAAAGATAGGCCAGGGACCCCCATTTGAAAAGATAGGCCAGGGACCCCCATTTGAAAAGATAGGCCAGGGACCCCCATTTGAAAAGATAGACCAGGGACCCCCGTTTGAAAAGATAGGCCAGGGACCCCCATTAGAAAAGATAGGCCAGGGACCCCCATTAGAAAAGATAGGCCAGGGACCCCCATTAGAAAAGATAGGCCAGGGACCCCCATTTGAAAAGATAGGCCAGGGACCCCCATTTGAAAAGATAGGCCAGGGACCCCCATTTGAAAAGATAGGCCAGGGACCCCCATTTGAAAAGATAGGCCAGGGACCCCCGTTTGAAAAGATAGGCCAGGGACCCCCGTTTGAAAAGATAGGCCAGGGACCCCCGTTTGAAAAGATAGGCCAGGGACCCCCGTTTGAAAAGATAGGCCAGGGACCCCCATTTGAAAAGATAGGCCAGGGACCCCCATTTGAAAAGATAGGCCAGGGACCCCCATTTGAAAAGATAGGCCAGGGACCCCCATTTGAAAAGATAGGCCAGGGACCCCCGTTTGAAAAGATAGACCAGGGACCCCCATTAGAAAAGATAGGCCAGTGACCCCCATTTGAAAAGATAGGCCAGGGACCCCCATTAGAAAATATAGGCCAGGGACCCCCATTTGAAAAGATAGGCCAGGGACCCCCGTTTGAAAAGATAGGCCAGGGACCCCCGTTTGAAAAGATAGACCAGGGACCCCCATTTGAAAAGATAGGCCAGGGACCCACATTTGAAAAGATAGGCCAGGGACCCCCGTTTGAAAAGATAGACCAGGGACCCCCATTAGAAAAGATAGGCCAGGGACCCCCATTTGAAAAGATAGGCCAGGGACCCGTTTGAAAGGATAGGCCAGGGACCCCGTTTGAAAAGATAGGCCAGGGACCCCCTTTGAAAAGATAGGCCAGGGACCCCGTTTGAAAAGATAGGCCAGGGACCCCCTTTGAAAAGATAGGCCAGGGACCCCCATTAGAAAAGATAGGCCAGGGACCCCGTTTGAAAAGATAGGCCAGGGACCCCCATTTGAAGAGATATGCCAGGGACCCCCGTTTGAAAGGATAGGCCAGGGACCCCCTTTGAAAAGATAGGCCAGGGACCCCCATTAGAAAAGATAGGCCAGGGACCCCCGTTTGAAAAGATAGGCCAGGGACCCCCATTAGAAAAGATAGGCCAGGGACCCCCATTAGAAAAGATAGGCCAGGGACCCCCATTAGAAAAGATAGGCCAGGGACCCCCATTAGAAAAGATAGACCAGGGACCCCCATTAGAAAAGATAGACCAGGGACCCCCATTTGAAAAGATAGACCAGGGACCCCCATTTGAAAAGATATACCAGGGACCCCCATTTGAAAAGATAGACCAGGGACCCCCATTTGAAAAGATAGGCCAGGGACCCCCATTTGAAAAGATAGGCCAGGGACCCCCTTTGAAAAGATAGGCCAGGGACCCCCATTAGAAAAGATAGGCCAGGGACCCCCGTTTGAAAAGATAGGCCAGGGACCCCTGTTTGAAAAGATAGGCCAGGGACCCCCGTTTGAAAAGATAGGCCAGGGACCCCCGTTTGAAAAGATAGGCCAGGGACCCCCGTTTGAAAAGATAGGCCAGGGACCCCCATTAGAAAAGATAGGCCAGGGACCCCCATTAGAAAAGATAGGCCAGGGACCCCCATTAGAAAAGATAGGCCAGGGACCCCCATTTGAAAAAATATGCCAGGGACCCCCATTTGAAAAGATAGGCCAGGGACCCCCATTTGAAAAGATAGGCCAGGGACCCCCATTTGAAAAGATAGGCCAGGGACCCCCGTTTGAAAAGATAGGCCAGGGACCCCCGTTTGAAAAGATAGGCCAGGGACCCCCATTTGAAAAGATAGGCCAGGGACCCCCGTTTGAAAAGATAGACCAGGGACCCCCATTAGAAAAGATAGGCCAGGGACCCCCATTTGAAAAGATAGGCCAGGGACCCCCATTAGAAAAGATAGGCCAGGGACCCCCATTTGAAAAGATAGGCCAGGGACCCCCGTTTGAAAAGATAGGCCAGGGACCCCCGTTTGAAAAGATAGGCCAGGGACCCCCTTTGAAAAGATAGGCCAGGGACCCCCGTTTGAAAAGATAGGCCAGGGACCCCCATTAGAAAAGATAGGCCAGGGACCCCCATTAGAAAAGATAGGCCAGGGACCCCCATTAGAAAAGATAGGCCAGGGACCCCCATTTGAAAAGATAGGCCAGGGACCCTGTCACGGGGCAACCCGTGCCCTATAAACATACATTGATGGAGAACAATGCTCATACCTAAATTACACAGTTGCATCCCTAACTTTGCCGGCCGGCTTGGAAGACTGTGTTAATGGACATGAGTGCTTATTTTTATTATTGTAGCTCACAGTGAATTGTAAAAGAGAACAAGTATGTACTTTGCAAATATTGTCACAGTATATGTTTGGTGCCATTTGGGTTTAATTATGATTGGTTGGCACCTGGCTCTCCTGCAGTACTGGTGATCCTCTTGACTGAGTGGAGGAAGGTACCAAGTGCTATAGAGCAGGAGGGGTGTCTGTCTGGTTTACAAGAGCTCTTATGTTATGGTTTCTATTTATCTTGATGTTGTGTAATGTATCTGAAATGTATTCGAATTGTTTTGAGTAGGTAATTGTGTAAGTTAACTCATGGGCCATGGGTAGCCAGATGTTGAGTTAAGTGGGTTACCAATTACAGAACTGTTCCTTGGTATAGTCTTGCCTAGTATAAAAGGGAGACTGCAGGCAGAGCTAGTCAGTTATGCTTGGGCAGGCAACATGTTGACAGCCCAGGGAGAGAGCTGCTAGGGCCCATTTCATGGGCGTAGCCTAGTCCAGTTTTGTTATGTTTCCTTTGTCCTAAGTTTGCCTTTAAGTATTTTTGATTTCTTTGTTTTGGATTTTTGGCCAGTATTATTTTGTCTGTTTGATATTTTTGTTATTGTGTGATATCTGCACTGGAGCTGGAGCAATAAAAGCCGTACAAAGCATCACTGACTGTTTTTGGAGCCTTGGCCGTTCGGGCAACTTCACATGTGGTGGCAGCGGAAAGTAACAACAGTCAAGGATGCCTCCAAAACCACATCTGCGGAACCATCAACAGCAAGTATCATTCGATGAGGAGGAAGAAGAAGAGGGTGCCACAGGAGGAGTGATGGAAGAACAAATCCACACCAGGGTGAGCACTACCTCGTCCCAAGAGGAAACCTTCTCAAAGCTGTCCAGGATGTTTGAGACCTACATGCAGTCTCAGATGGAGAAAGAGAGGAATCAAGACAAGGAGAGGGAGCGACAGGAGCGGACGCTCGACGGACTCACTCATCAGATGACCCAACTCCAATCGGACATGGCGGCGGCCATGGCACAGCCGAGGGAGCAACCAGCGACAGGAGCACCACCTACAGGACCAGGGTCGGCATCGGGCGTGGCAGGGACTTCGGCGGCATCTGCACCAGCACCGCCGGCGCCAATACCAATGGGAGACCCGAGGCTGGTGAGGTTGGAAGACTCCGATGATATTGAACATTTTCTCACGACATTTGAGAGGCTAGCAGTGGTTTACCAATGGCCACGACAGCAGTGGGCCATCCGGCTGATCCCCTTGTTGACCGGGAAAGCAAGAAGTGCGTTTGTAGCGATGGATCCGGCCTACACGCAAGACTACGACCGACTGAAAGAGGCAGTGTTGAAGAAGTACGAGGTGAATAGAGACTCTTACCGTCAACGCTTCCGTAGCCTTGATGTGCCACCAGGCGAGTCACCTCATGAGCTATATACACGCCTCAAAGACCTATTCAGCAAGTGGGTGAACTACTCGTCTGCCTCCAACGATGACATCAGAGAGATGGTGGTCCTCGAACAGTACCTCAGGGTCCTCCACACAGACGTGAAGATCTGGGTCAAGGAACGGGACCCGGAGACGGCGGAAAAGGCTGCAACACTCGTCGACACCTACGTTTCAGCACACAAGGATCTGGGGTCCGACGCCTACCATTACTCCGGACAGCGCCAGGCGAGGGGTAAGTCTGAGGGTTGGTTCAAGGGGGGTAGTCCTCAGAATAGCTCTCATACCCAGCCTAGGTCAGGCAGGCCAGTGGTTCAGGAGCACAGTGACCCAACGTATCAGCCAGGGGCTAAGTCACGGATTGTGTGTTATAATTGTGGTGAGGTAGGCCATACACGCCCTGTTTGCCCGCTCAAAAAGCACAATTCCACCAGCCTTTGCTATGTCCCTAGACCCGAGTGCACTGTACACCCTGAAGAGCAGCCAGACGCTGTCACCGGTCCTGCCACCACATGTGAAGTTGCCCGAACGGCCAAGGCTCCAAAAACAGTCAGTGATGCTTTGTACGGCTTTTATTGCTCCAGCTCCAGTGCAGATATCACACAATAACAAAAATATCAAACAGACAAAATAATACTGGCCAAAAATCCAAAACAAAGAAATCAAAAATACTTAATGGCAAACTTAGGACAAAGGAAAAATAACAAAACTGAACTAGGCTACGCCCATGAAATGGGCCCTAGCAGCTCTCTCCCTGGGCTGTCAACATGTTGCCTGCCCAAGCATAACTGACTAGCTCTGCCTGCAGTCTCCCTTTTATACTAGGCAAGACTATACCAAGGAACAGTTCTGTAATTGGTAACCCACTTAACTCAACATCTGGCTAACCATGGCCCATGAGTTAACTTACACAATTACCTACTCAAAACAATTCGAATACATTTCAGACACATTACACAACATCAAGATAAATAGAAACCATAACATAAGAGCTCTTGTAAACCAGACAGACACCCCTCCTGCTCTATAGCACTTGGTACCTTCCTCCACTCAGTCAAGAGGATCACCAGTACTGCAGGAGAGCCAGGTGCCAACCAATCATAATTAAACCCAAATGACACCAAACATATACTGTGACAATATTTGCAAAGTACATACTTGTTCTCTTTTACAATTCACTGTGAGCTACAATAATAAAAATAAGCACTCATGTCCATTAACACAGTCTTCCAAGCCGGCCGGCAAAGTTAGGGATGCAACTGTGTAATTTAGGTATGAGCATTGTTCTCCATCAATGTATGTTTATAGGGCACGGGTTGCCCCGTGACATTTCCCCCCCCTTCAGATGACGCCCCCTGTGGTGTCCTCGACAGGAAGTCAGCGGTGCAGTTCTCGGACCCCTTCCTGTAATGAACCACAAAGTCATACGGCTGCATAGCCAGGAACCACCTCGTGATTCGGGAGTTGGTGTCTTTCATGTTCTGCAACCAGGCCAACGCCCGGTGGTCTGTCTCCAAGGTGAACTCTCTCCCCAAAAGATAATACTTCAGGGAGTCAAGTGCCCATTTTATGGCCAGGCACTCCTTTTCCACCACCGAATATGGTCGCTCATGCTTCAGGAGTTTCCTGCTGATGTAGACGATGGGATGAAGGTTACCGGCGTCCGCTTGCAGTAACGCTGCTCCTATACCCACATCTGACGCATCCGTCTGGACCACGAACGGCTGTTCGAAGTCAGGGCTTTTCAGAATGGGCTCTCTGCACAAAAAGTCTTTCAGGGTGTTGAAGGCCATCTCACAGCTCTCTGTCCATCTCACCTTGTTGGGCAAGTTCTTTTTGGTGAGATCGGTGAGGGGAGCTGAGATGGTGGATAATCTGGGAATGAAACGTCCGTACCATCCTATCAGGCCCATGAATGACTTGACCTGAGACTTGGTGGTGGGTCTTTCCGCCAACCTGACTGCCTCGAGCTTCCCCACTTGTGGACGAATGACCCCATTACCCAGCACATACCCCAGGTACTCAGTCTCTTGTTTGGCAAGGGAGCACTTGTCAGGACGGATGGTCAGGCCCGCCCCCTTGAGTCTCTGCAACACCTCCTGTAGATGGGCCAGATGTTCGTCCCAGGACCTGCTGTACACCACCACATCATCGATATATGAAGATGCAAAGGCCTCGGTGCCTGCCAGAACTCTGTCCATCAACCTTTGGAAAGTTGCAGGCGCTCCATTGAGACCAAAGGGCAGGACAGTGAACTGGAAATGTCCAAACGGTGTCCTAAACGCTGTGCACTCTTTGCTCTCTGGGCTGAGGGGGACCTGCCAGTACCCCTTACACAGGTCAAGGGTCGTAATGTAGTGTGAACTGCCAACCCTCTCCAACAGGTCGTCAATTCTTGGCATAGGATACAAGTCTCTCTTAGTGACCCTGTTCACCTTTCTGAAGTCCAGACAGAACCTCAGAGTTCCATCTTTCTTGGGAACCAAGATGATAGGGCTGCTCCACTCACTGGACGATGGCTCGATGACACCCATATCCTTCATCGCCTCGATCTCCTTCTTCAGGACCGGTAGCAGGCGTTCTGGAACCCTGTAGACAGGCTGGCGAAGGGGCTGTGGTTCTTTCAAGGTGACATGGTGGTGGGTGACATCGGTGCGGCCTGGAGTTAACCCAAACAGGCGTCTGGGTAGGATCTGAAAAAGCTCCTTCCTCTTCTCCGCCTCCAAGTGGCTCATCTCCAGTTGTGGCTCACCCTCTGCCACTGGTAGGTACTGCTCTGGTGTCTCCTCTTCCTCCCTCACAGCCTTGACATACAGAGAATGGATAGCTGGTGGCGGTGGGGTGGGACGAGGATTCCATTTCTTGAGCATGTTGATATGGAAAGTCTGTAATGGCTGTCTGCGTTCAGGCATGTGGATCTGGTACGTCACCGGACCCATCTTCTGCTTGACCTTGTAGGGACCCTGCCACTTTGCCAACAGCTTATGCTCTGATGTCGGCAACAGCAACGTCTTCCCCCGACTGGAGACTTCTCTGCCTGGCTGACCGGTCATACCACTCTTTCTGCTTTGCCTGGGCTTGGAGTAGATGTTCTCTGGCGATGGTGGTGGACCTCATGAGCTGTTCTCTCATGTTCAGGACGTAGGAAACGATGTTCATGTCCTGTGCTTTAGCTGGGCCCTCCCAAGTCTCACGGAGAACATCCAGAGGACCTCTGACCTGGTGGGCATAAAGCAGCTCAAACGGTGAAAAGCCCGTCGAGGCCTGAGGGACCTCGCGGTAAGCAAACAGAATATAAGGCAGCCATTTGTCCCAGTCTTTCCCAGTCTCTGATACAAACTTCTTGAGCATGTCTTTCAAAGTCTTGTTGAAACGCTCTACTAGCCCATCAGTCTGAGGGTGGTAGGGGGTAGTCCTTACTCTCTTAATCCCTAACAGCTGATAGGTCTGTGCGAGCGTACGGCTCATGAAGTTTGGGCCCTGATCTGTTAACACCTCCCTAGGTATACCGACCTGAGAGAAAAACTTCAGCAAAACTGATGCTACCTGCCTAGCCGTCACCTCTCTCATGGGGATAGCTTCAGGGTATCTGGTGGCATAGTCACTGATAACAAGAATGAATCTGTTTCCTGCTTTGCTCCTTTCCAGGGGCCCCACTACATCTACTCCTATTCTCTCAAATGGAGTACCAATGACAGGAAGTGGAATTAGCGGTACAGGGGCTGTAGCTTTCCCTGCTGTTAGCTGGCATTCTGGACAGGTTTTACAATAGTCTTTAACCTGGCTATACATCCCTGGCCAACAAAACCTTTTTGAAATGCGCTGCAGGGTTTTCATAAAGCCCAGGTGACCTGCCCAAGGGATTGTGTGACCTACCCTCAGAACCTCCTCTCTACAGGTTTTGGGGAGTACTAGCTGTCTGTCCTCCTCACAGAGTCTATACAGAAGGTCATTTTCTATTATATAGCGCTCCTGGTGGGGTATACTGCTTGAGTGGTCCTTCTCTGTCTCTTTAAAACAGTTAACAAGGGTGGAGTCTTCACGCTGACACTTGGCAAGATCACAGGGTAACAAGTCTAACTGCACTTCTGGAGCTGGAACTTCTGGCTCTGCCTGCTCTGTACACTGTGGCATAAGACCCCCCACCTGCTGTCTGCGCCTTTTCAATCTGTCCTCCTGTGTAACTGTGGGCTCCCCTACTACCTCCCCATGAAATGGCATTAACTTCAATGTGTCTGCCTGCGTGTCGGGTGTGATAGGTAGGGGTGACATAACTGGCCCCGTCTTAATTGTAACAGGTGGCCCTGCCTGCTGGATTACAGAGGAAATTTGTGGTTGTACCTCCGGAACTGGAGCCTGCCTGGCTCTGGCACGTGTCACCACCCCACAAAACCTTTCCCTGCTTTCATGAATGAGGTCATACAGGACTGGTAAATCTGTACCTAGCAAGATGGGATAGGGCAATTCTGGGACAACACCAACTTTCATGAGGTACACCTGACCTTTAACCTCCAGGTAAATGTCTGCAGTCGGGCTCTGTTCTTCATGGCCATGGACACAAATAATTGAGACTGAGTCACTCTCATTCCACATTTCTCTTAGAACCAGGTGAGACTGAACTAGCGACTGTGAACATCCTGTGTCTAAGAGGGCAGTGTATGGCTTGCCATTTAGCTTAACCGTGGCCAAAGGGGCGTCTGGCTGCTCTTCAGGGTGTACAGTGCACTCGGGTCTAGGGACATAGCAAAGGCTGGTGGAATTGTGCTTTTTGAGCGGGCAAACAGGGCGTGTATGGCCTACCTCACCACAATTATAACACACAATCCGTGACTTAGCCCCTGGCTGATACGTTGGGTCACTGTGCTCCTGAACCACTGGCCTGCCTGACCTAGGCTGGGTATGAGAGCTATTCTGAGGACTACCCCCCTTGAACCAACCCTCAGACTTACCCCTCGCCTGGCGCTGTCCGGAGTAATGGTAGGCGTCGGACCCCAGATCCTTGTGTGCTGAAACGTAGGTGTCGACGAGTGTTGCAGCCTTTTCCGCCGTCTCCGGGTCCCGTTCCTTGACCCAGATCTTCACGTCTGTGTGGAGGACCCTGAGGTACTGTTCGAGGACCACCATCTCTCTGATGTCATCGTTGGAGGCAGACGAGTAGTTCACCCACTTGCTGAATAGGTCTTTGAGGCGTGTATATAGCTCATGAGGTGACTCGCCTGGTGGCACATCAAGGCTACGGAAGCGTTGACGGTACGAGTCTCTATTCACCTCGTACTTCTTCAACACTGCCTCTTTCAGTCGGTCGTAGTCTTGCGTGTAGGCCGGATCCATCGCTACAAACGCACTTCTTGCTTTCCCGGTCAACAAGGGGATCAGCCGGATGGCCCACTGCTGTCGTGGCCATTGGTAAACCACTGCTAGCCTCTCAAATGTCGTGAGAAAATGTTCAATATCATCGGAGTCTTCCAACCTCACCAGCCTCGGGTCTCCCATTGGTATTGGCGCCGGCGGTGCTGGTGCAGATGCCGCCGAAGTCCCTGCCACGCCCGATGCCGACCCTGGTCCTGTAGGTGGTGCTCCTGTCGCTGGTTGCTCCCTCGGCTGTGCCATGGCCGCCGCCATGTCCGATTGGAGTTGGGTCATCTGATGAGTGAGTCCGTCGAGCGTCCGCTCCTGTCGCTCCCTCTCCTTGTCTTGATTCCTCTCTTTCTCCATCTGAGACTGCATGTAGGTCTCAAACATCCTGGACAGCTTTGAGAAGGTTTCCTCTTGGGACGAGGTAGTGCTCACCCTGGTGTGGATTTGTTCTTCCATCCCTCCTCCTGTGGCACCCTCTTCTTCTTCCTCCTCATCGAATGATACTTGCTGTTGATGGTTCCGCAGATGTGGTTTTGGAGGCATCCTTGACTGTTGTTACTTTCCGCTGCCACCACATGTGAAGTTGCCCGAACGGCCAAGGCTCCAAAAACAGTCAGTGATGCTTTGTACGGCTTTTATTGCTCCAGCTCCAGTGCAGATATCACACAATAACAAAAATATCAAACAGACAAAATAATACTGGCCAAAAATCCAAAACAAAGAAATCAAAAATACTTAATGGCAAACTTAGGACAAAGGAAAAATAACAAAACTGAACTAGGCTACGCCCATGAAATGGGCCCTAGCAGCTCTCTCCCTGGGCTGTCAACATGTTGCCTGCCCAAGCATAACTGACTAGCTCTGCCTGCAGTCTCCCTTTTATACTAGGCAAGACTATACCAAGGAACAGTTCTGTAATTGGTAACCCACTTAACTCAACATCTGGCTAACCATGGCCCATGAGTTAACTTACACAATTACCTACTCAAAACAATTCGAATACATTTCAGACACATTACACAACATCAAGATAAATAGACAGTCTTCCAAGCCGGCCGGCTTGGAAGACTGTGTTAATGGACATGAGTGCTTATTTTTATTATTGTAGCTCACAGTGAATTGTAAAAGAGAACAAGTATGTACTTTGCAAATATTGTCACAGTATATGTTTGGTGTCATTTGGGTTTAATTATGATTGGTTGGCACCTGGCTCTCCTGCAGTACTGGTGATCCTCTTGACTGAGTGGAGGAAGGTACCAAGTGCTATAGAGCAGGAGGGGTGTCTGTCTGGTTTACAAGAGCTCTTATGTTATGGTTTCTATTTATCTTGATGTTGTGTAATGTATCTGAAATGTATTCGAATTGTTTTGAGTAGGTAATTGTGTAAGTTAACTCATGGGCCATGGGTAGCCAGATGTTGAGTTAAGTGGGTTACCAATTACAGAACTGTTCCTTGGTATAGTCTTGCCTAGTATAAAAGGGAGACTGCAGGCAGAGCTAGTCAGTTATGCTTGGGCAGGCAACATGTTGACAGCCCAGGGAGAGAGCTGCTAGGGCCCATTTCATGGGCGTAGCCTAGTCCAGTTTTGTTATGTTTCCTTTGTCCTAAGTTTGCCTTTAAGTATTTTTGATTTCTTTGTTTTGGATTTTTGGCCAGTATTATTTTGTCTGTTTGATATTTTTGTTATTGTGTGATATCTGCACTGGAGCTGGAGCAATAAAAGCCGTACAAAGCATCACTGACTGTTTTTGGAGCCTTGGCCGTTCGGGCAACTTCACAGACCCCCATTAGAAAAGATAGACCAGGGACCCCCGTTTGAAAAGATAGGCCAGGGACCCCCATTAGAAAAGATAGGCCAGGGACCCCCATTTGAAAAGATAGGCCAGGGACCCCCATTTGAAAAGATAGGCCAGGGACCCCCTTTGAAAAGATAGGCCAGGGACCCCCATTAGAAAAGATAGGCCAGGGACCCCCGTTTGAAAAGATAGGCCAGGGACCCCCGTTTGAAAAGATAGGCCAGGGACCCCCGTTTGAAAAGATAGGCCAGGGACCCCCGTTTGAAAAGATAGGCCAGGGACCCCCGTTTGAAAAGATAGGCCAGGGACCCCCATTAGAAAAGATAGGCCAGGGACCCCCATTAGAAAAGATAGGCCAGGGACCCCCATTAGAAAAGATAGGCCAGTGACCCCCATTAGAAAAGATAGGCCAGGGACCCCCATTTGAAAAGATAGGCCAGGGACCCCCATTTGAAAAGATAGGCCAGGGACCCCCGTTTGAAAAGATAGGCCAGGGACCCCCGTTTGAAAAGATAGGCCAGGGACCCCCGTTTGAAAAGATAGGCCAGGGACCCCCATTAGAAAAGATAGGCCAGGGACCCCCATTAGAAAAGATAGGCCAGGGACCCCCATTAGAAAAGATAGGCCAGGGACCCCCATTTGAAAAGATAGGCCAGGGACCCCCATTAGAAAAGATAGACCAGGGACCCCCGTTTGAAAAGATAGGCCAGGGACCCCCATTAGAAAAGATAGGCCAGGGACCCCCGTTTGAAAAGATAGGCCAGGGACCCCCATTTGAAAAGATAGGCCAGGGACCCCCTTTGAAAAGATAGGCCAGGGACCCCCATTAGAAAAGATAGGCCAGGGACCCCCGTTTGAAAAGATAGGCCAGGGACCCCCGTTTGAAAAGATAGGCCAGGGACCCCCGTTTGAAAAGATAGGCCAGGGACCCCCGTTTGAAAAGATAGGCCAGGGACCCCCATTAGAAAAGATAGGCCAGGGACCCCCATTTGAAAAGATAGGCCAGGGACCCCCGTTTGAAAAGATAGGCCAGGGACCCCCGTTTGAAAAGATAGACCAGGGACCCCCATTTGAAAAGATAGGCCAGGGACCCACATTTGAAAAGATAGGCCAGGGACCCCCGTTTGAAAAGATAGACCAGGGACCCCCATTAGAAAAGATAGGCCAGGGACCCCCATTTGAAAAGATAGGCCAGGGACCCCCATTTGAAAAGATAGGCCAGGGACCCCCATTTGAAAAGATAGGCCAGGGACCCCCATTTGAAAAGATAGACCAGGGACCCCCGTTTGAAAAGATAGGCCAGGGACCCCCATTAGAAAAGATAGGCCAGGGACCCCCATTTGAAAAGATAGGCCAGGGACCCCCATTTGAAAAGATAGGCCAGGGACCCCCTTTGAAAAGATAGGCCAGGGACCCCCATTAGAAAAGATAGGCCAGGGACCCCCGTTTGAAAAGATAGGCCAGGGACCCCCGTTTGAAAAGATAGGCCAGGGACCCCCGTTTGAAAAGATAGGCCAGGGACCCCCGTTTGAAAAGATAGGCCAGGGACCCCCGTTTGAAAAGATAGGCCAGGGACCCCCATTAGAAAAGATAGGCCAGGGACCCCCATTAGAAAATATAGGCCAGGGACCCCCATTAGAAAAGATAGGCCAGGGACCCCCATTAGAAAAGATAGGCCAGGGACCCCCATTTGAAAAGATAGGCCAGGGACCCCCATTTGAAAAGATAGGCCAGGGACCCCCATTTGAAAAGATAGGCCAGGGACCCACATTTGAAAAGATAGGCCAGGGACCCCCGTTTGAAAAGATAGGCCAGGGACCCCCGTTTGAAAAGATAGGCCAGGGACCCCCATTTGAAAAGATAGGCCAGGGACCCCCATTTGAAAAGATAGGCCAGGGACCCCCGTTTGAAAAGATAGACCAGGGACCCCCATTAGAAAAGATAGGCCAGGGACCCCCATTTGAAAAGATAGGCCAGGGACCCCCATTAGAAAAGATAGGCCAGGGACCCCCATTTGAAAAGATAGGCCAGGGACCCCCGTTTGAAAAGATAGGCCAGGGACCCCCGTTTGAAAAGATAGACCAGGGACCCCCATTTGAAAAGATAGGCCAGGGACCCACATTTGAAAAGATAGGCCAGGGACCCCCGTTTGAAAAGATAGACCAGGGACCCCCGTTTGAAAAGATAGGCCAGGGACCCCCATTTGAAAAGATAGGCCAGGGACCCCCATTAGAAAAGATAGGCCAGGGACCCCCATTTGAAAAGATAGGCCAGGGACCCCCATTTGAAAAGATAGGCCAGGGACCCCCATTTGAAAAGATAGGCCAGGGACCCCCATTTGAAAAGATAGGCCAGGGACCCCCGTTTGAAAAGATAGGCCAGGGACCCCCGTTTGAAAAGATAGGCCAGGGACCCCCATTTGAAAAGATAGGCCAGGGACCCCCATTTGAAAAGATAGGCCAGGGACCCCCGTTTGAAAAGATAGACCAGGGACCCCCATTAGAAAAGATAGGCCAGGGACCCCCATTTGAAAAGATAGGCCAGGGACCCCCATTAGAAAAGATAGGCCAGGGACCCCCATTTGAAAAGATAGGCCAGGGACCCCCGTTTGAAAAGATAGGCCAGGGACCCCCGTTTGAAAAGATAGACCAGGGACCCACATTTGAAAAGATAGGCCAGGGACCCCCGTTTGAAAAGATAGACCAGGGACCCCCATTAGAAAAGATAGGCCAGGGACCCCCATTTGAAAAGATAGGCCAGGGACCCCCATTTGAAAAGATAGGCCAGGGACCCCCATTTGAAAAGATAGGCCAGGGACCCCCATTTGAAAAGATAGACCAGGGACCCCCGTTTGAAAAGATAGGCCAGGGACCCCCATTAGAAAAGATAGGCCAGGGACCCCCATTTGAAAAGATAGGCCAGGGACCCCCATTTGAAAAGATAGGCCAGGGACCCCCTTTGAAAAGATAGGCCAGGGACCCCCGTTGGAAAAGATAGGCCAGGGACCCCCGTTTGAAAAGATAGGCCAGGGACCCCCGTTTGAAAAGATAGGCCAGGGACCCCCGTTTGAAAAGATAGGCCAGGGACCCCCGTTTGAAAAGATAGGCCAGGGACCCCCGTTTGAAAAGATAGGCCAGGGACCCCCATTAGAAAAGATAGGCCAGGGACCCCCATTAGAAAAGATAGGCCAGGGACCCCCATTAGAAAAGATAGGCCAGGGACCCCCATTTGAAAAGATAGGCCAGGGACCCCCATTTGAAAAGATAGGCCAGGGACCCCCATTTAAAAAGATAGGCCAGGGACCCCCATTTGAAAAGATAGGCCAGGGACCCCCGTTTGAAAAGATAGGCCAGGGACCCCCGTTTGAAAAGATAGGCCAGGGACCCCCATTAGAAAAGATAGGCCAGGGACCCCCATTTGAAAAGATATACCAGGGACCCCCATTTGAAAAGATAGACCAGGGACCCCCATTTGAAAAGATAGGCCAGGGACCCCCATTTGAAAAGATAGGCCAGGGACCCCCTTTGAAAAGATAGGCCAGGGACCCCCATTAGAAAAGATAGGCCAGGGACCCCCGTTTGAAAAGATAGGCCAGGGACCCCCGTTTGAAAAGATAGGCCAGGGACCCCCGTTTGAAAAGATAGGCCAGGGACCCCCGTTTGAAAAGATAGGCCAGGGACCCCCGTTTGAAAAGATAGGCCAGGGACCCCCATTAGAAAAGATAGGCCAGGGACCCCCATTAGAAAAGATAGGCCAGGGACCCCCATTAGAAAAGATAGGCCAGGGACCCCCATTTGAAAAGATATGCCAGGGACCCCCATTTGAAAAGATAGGCCAGGGACCCCCATTTGAAAAGATAGGCCAGGGACCCCCATTTGAAAAGATAGGCCAGGGACCCCCGTTTGAAAAGATAGGCCAGGGACCCCCGTTTGAAAAGATAGGCCAGGGACCCCCGTTTGAAAAGATAGGCCAGGGACCCCCATTTGAAAAGATAGGCCAGGGACCCCCGTTTGAAAAGATAGGCCAGGGACCCCCATTAGAAAAGATAGGCCAGGGACCCCCGTTTGAAAAGATAGGCCAGGGACCCCCGTTTGAAAAGATAGGCCAGGGACCCCCGTTTGAAAAGATAGGCCAGGGACCCCCTTTGAAAAGATAGGCCAGGGACCCCCGTTTGAAAAGATAGGCCAGGGACCCCCATTAGAAAAGATAGGCCAGGGACCCCCATTAGAAAAGATAGGCCAGGGACCCCCATTTGAAAAGATAGGCCAGGGACCCCCATTTGAAAAGATAGGCCAGGGACCCCCATTAGAAAAGATAGACCAGGGACCCCCGTTTGAAAAGATAGGCCAGGGACCCCCATTAGAAAAGATAGGCCAGGGACCCCAATTTGAAAAGATAGGCCAGGGACCCCCTTTGAAAAGATAGGCCAGGGACCCCCATTAGAAAAGATAGGCCAGGGACCCCCGTTTGAAAAGATAGGCCAGGGACCCCCGTTTGAAAAGATAGGCCAGGGACCCCCGTTTGAAAAGATAGGCCAGGGACCCCCGTTTGAAAAGATAGGCCAGGGACCCCCGTTTGAAAAGATAGGCCAGGGACCCCCATTAGAAAAGATAGGCCAGGGACCCCCATTAGAAAAGATAGGCCAGGGACCCCCATTAGAAAAGATAGGCCAGGGACCCCCATTTGAAAAGATAGGCCAGGGACCCCCATTTGAAAAGATAGGCCAGGGACCCCCGTTTGAAAAGATAGGCCAGGGACCCCCATTTGAAAAGATAGGCCAGGGACCCCCGTTTGAAAAGATAGGCCAGGGACCCCCATTAGAAAAGATAGGCCAGGGACCCCCATTAGAAAAGATAGGCCAGGGACCCCCATTTGAAAAGATAGGCCAGGGACCCCCATTAGAAAAGATAGACCAGGGACCCCCGTTTGAAAAGATAGGCCAGGGACCCCCATTAGAAAAGATAGGCCAGGGACCCCCATTTGAAAAGATAGGCCAGGGACCCCCATTTGAAAAGATAGGCCAGGGACCCCCTTTGAAAAGATAGGCCAGGGACCCCCATTAGAAAAGATAGGCCAGGGACCCCCGTTTGAAAAGATAGGCCAGGGACCCCCGTTTGAAAAGATAGGCCAGGGACCCCCGTTTGAAAAGATAGGCCAGGGACCCCCGTTTGAAAAGATAGGCCAGGGACCCCCTTTGAAAAGATAGGCCAGGGACCCCCGTTAGAAAAGATAGGCCAGGGACCCCCGTTAGAAAAGATAGGCCAGGGACCCCCGTTTGAAAAGATAGGCCAGGGACCCCCGTTTGAAAAGATAGGCCAGGGACCCCCGTTTGAAAAGATAGGCCAGGGACCCCCGTTAGAAAAGATAGGCCAGGGACCCCCATTAGAAAAGATAGGCCAGGGACCCCCATTAGAAAAGATAGGCCAGGGACCCCCATTAGAAAAGATAGGCCAGGGACCCCCATTTGAAAAGATAGGCCAGGGACCCCCGTTTGAAAAGATAGGCCAGGGACCCCCGTTTGAAAAGATAGGCCAGGGACCCCCGTTTGAAAAGATAGGCCAGGGACCCCCGTTTGAAAAGATAGGCCAGGGACCCCCATTTGAAAAGATAGGCCAGGGACCCCCATTTGAAAAGATAGGCCAGGGACCCCCGTTTGAAAAGATAGACCAGGGACCCCCATTAGAAAAGATAGGCCAGGGACCCCCATTTGAAAAGATAGGCCAGGGACCCCCATTAGAAAAGATAGGCCAGGGACCCCCATTTGAAAAGATAGGCCAGGGACCCCCATTTGAAAAGATAGGCCAGGGACCCCCGTTTGAAAAGATAGGCCAGGGACCCCCGTTTGAAAAGATAGACCAGGGACCCCCATTTGAAAAGATAGGCCAGGGACCCACATTTGAAAAGATAGGCCAGGGACCCCCGTTTGAAAAGATAGACCAGGGACCCCCGTTTGAAAAGATAGGCCAGGGACCCCCATTTGAAAAGATAGGCCAGGGACCCCCATTTGAAAAGATAGGCCAGGGACCCCCTTTGAAAAGATAGGCCAGGGACCCCCATTAGAAAAGATAGGCCAGGGACCCCCGTTTGAAAAGATAGGCCAGGGACCCCCGTTTGAAAAGATAGGCCAGGGACCCCCGTTTGAAAAGATAGGCCAGGGACCCCCGTTTGAAAAGATAGGCCAGGGACCCCCGTTTGAAAAGATAGGCCAGGGACCCCCATTAGAAAAGATAGGCCAGGGACCCCCATTAGAAAAGATAGGCCAGGGACCCCCATTAGAAAAGATAGGCCAGGGACCCCCGTTTGAAAAGATAGGCCAGGGACCCCCGTTTGAAAAGATAGGCCAGGGACCCCCGTTTGAAAAGATAGGCCAGGGACCCCCATTAGAAAAGATAGGCCAGGGACCCCCATTAGAAAAGATAGGCCAGGGACCCCCATTAGAAAAGATATGCCAGGGACCCCCGTTTGAAAAGATAGGCCAGGGACCCCCGTTTGAAAAGATAGGCCAGGGACCCCCATTTGAAAAGATAGGCCAGGGACCCCCATTTGAAAAGATAGGCCAGGGACCCCCGTTTGAAAATATAGACCAGGGACCCCCATTAGAAAAGATAGGCCAGGGACCCCCATTTGAAAAGATAGGCCAGGGACCCCCATTAGAAAAGATAGGCCAGGGACCCCCATTTGAAAAGATAGGCCAGGGACCCCCGTTTGAAAAGATAGGCCAGGGACCCCCGTTTGAAAAGATAGACCAGGGACCCCCATTTGAAAAGATAGGCCAGGGACCCACATTTGAAAAGATAGGCCAGGGACCCCCGTTTGAAAAGATAGACCAGGGACCCCCATTAGAAAAGATAGGCCAGGGACCCCCATTTGAAAAGATAGGCCAGGGACCCCCATTAGAAAAGATAGGCCAGGGACCCCCATTAGAAAAGATAGGCCAGGGACCCCCATTTGAAAAGATAGGCCAGGGACCCCCATTTGAAAAGATAGGCCAGGGACCCCCATTTGAAAAGATAGGCCAGGGACCCCCGTTTGAAAAGATAGGCCAGGGACCCCCGTTTGAAAAGATAGGCCAGGGACCCCCGTTTGAAAAGATAGGCCAGGGACCCCCATTAGAAAAGATAGGCCAGGGACCCCCATTAGAAAAGATAGGCCAGGGACCCCCATTAGAAAAGATATGCCAGGGACCCCCGTTTGAAAAGATAGGCCAGGGACCCCCGTTTGAAAAGATAGGCCAGGGACCCCCGTTTGAAAAGATAGGCCAGGGACCCCCATTTGAAAAGATAGGCCAGGGACCCCCGTTTGAAAAGATAGACCAGGGACCCCCATTAGAAAAGATAGGCCAGGGACCCCCATTTGAAAAGATAGGCCAGGGACCCCCATTAGAAAAGATAGGCCAGGGACCCCCATTTGAAAAGATAGGCCAGGGACCCCCGTTTGAAAAGATAGGCCAGGGACCCCCGTTTGAAAAGATAGACCAGGGACCCCCATTTGAAAAGATAGGCCAGGGACCCACATTTGAAAAGATAGGCCAGGGACCCCCGTTTGAAAAGATAGGCCAGGGACCCCCATTTGAAAAGATAGGCCAGGGACCCCCATTAGAAAAGATAGGCCAGGGACCCCCATTAGAAAAGATAGGCCAGGGACCCCCATTTGAAAAGATAGGCCAGGGACCCCCATTTGAAAAGATAGGCCAGGGACCCCCATTTGAAAAGATAGGCCAGGGACCCCCGTTTGAAAAGATAGGCCAGGGACCCCCGTTTGAAAAGATAGGCCAGGGACCCCCGTTTGAAAAGATAGGCCAGGGACCCCCATTTGAAAAGATAGGCCAGGGACCCCCATTTGAAAAGATAGGCCAGGGACCCCCGTTTGAAAAGATAGACCAGGGACCCCCATTAGAAAAGATAGGCCAGGGACCCCCATTTGAAAAGATAGGCCAGGGACCCCCATTAGAAAAGATAGGCCAGGGACCCCCATTAGAAAAGATAGGCCAGGGACCCCCATTTGAAAAGATAGGCCAGGGACCCCCGTTTGAAAAGATAGGCCAGGGACCCCCGTTTGAAAAGATAGACCAGGGACCCCCATTTGAAAAGATAGGCCAGGGACCCACATTTGAAAAGATAGGCCAGGGACCCCCGTTTGAAAAGATAGACCAGGGACCCCCATTAGAAAAGATAGGCCAGGGACCCCCATTTGAAAAGATAGGCCAGGGACCCCCATTTGAAAAGATAGGCCAGGGACCCCCATTTGAAAAGATAGGCCAGGGACCCCCATTTGAAAAGATAGACCAGGGACCCCCGTTTGAAAAGATAGGCCAGGGACCCCCATTTGAAAAGATAGGCCAGGGACCCCCTTTTGAAAAGATAGGCCAGGGACCCCCATTTGAAAAGATAGGCCAGGGACCCCCTTTGAAAAGATAGGCCAGGGACCCCCTTTGAAAAGATAGGCCAGGGACCCCCGTTTGAAAAGATAGGCCAGGGACCCCCGTTTGAAAAGATAGGCCAGGGACCCCCGTTTGAAAAGATAGGCCAGGGACCCCCGTTTGAAAAGATAGGCCAGGGACCCCCATTTGAAAAGATAGGCCAGGGACCCCCATTAGAAAAGATAGGCCAGGGACCCCCATTAGAAAAGATAGGCCAGGGACCCCCATTAGAAAAGATAGGCCAGGGACCCCCATTTGAAAAGATAGGCCAGGGACCCCCATTTGAAAAGATAGGCCAGGGACCCCCATTTGAAAAGATAGGCCAGGGACCCCCGTTTGAAAAGATAGACCAGGGACCCCCGTTTGAAAAGATAGACCAGGGACCCCCGTTTGAAAAGATAGGTCAGGGACCCCCGTTTGAAAAGATAGACCAGGGACCCCCATTAGAAAAGATAGGCCAGGGACCCCCATTAGAAAAGATAGGCCAGGGACCCCCATTAGAAAAGATAGGCCAGGGACCCCCATTTGAAAAGATAGGCCAGGGACCCCCATTTGAAAAGATAGGCCAGGGACCCCCTTTGAAAAGATAGGCCAGGGACCCCCATTAGAAAAGATAGGCCAGGGACCCCCGTTTGAAAAGATAGGCCAGGGACCCCCGTTTGAAAAGATAGGCCAGGGACCCCCGTTTGAAAAGATAGGCCAGGGACCCCCGTTTGAAAAGATAGGCCAGGGACCCCCGTTTGAAAAGATAGGCCAGGGACCCCCATTAGAAAAGATAGGCCAGGGACCCCCATTAGAAAAGATAGGCCAGGGACCCCCATTAGAAAAGATAGGCCAGGGACCCCCGTTTGAAAAGATAGGCCAGGGACCCCCGTTTGAAAAGATAGGCCAGGGACCCCCGTTTGAAAAGATAGGCCAGGGACCCCCATTAGAAAAGATAGGCCAGGGACCCCCATTAGAAAAGATAGGCCAGGGACCCCCATTAGAAAAGATAGGCCAGGGACCCCCGTTTGAAAAGATAGGCCAGGGACCCCCGTTTGAAAAGATAGGTCAGGGACCCCCGTTTGAAAAGATAGACCAGGGACCCCCATTAGAAAAGATAGGCCAGGGACCCCCATTTGAAAAGATAGGCCAGGGACCCCCATTAGAAAAGATAGGCCAGGGACCCCCATTTGAAAAGATAGGCCAGGGACCCCCGTTTGAAAAGATAGGCCAGGGACCCCCGTTTGAAAAGATAGACCAGGGACCCCCGTTTGAAAAGATAGGCCAGGGACCCACATTTGAAAAGATAGGCCAGGGACCCCCGTTTGAAAAGATAGACCAGGGACCCCCATTAGAAAAGATAGGCCAGGGACCCCCATTAGAAAAGATAGGCCAGGGACCCCCATTTGAAAAGATAGGCCAGGGACCCCCATTTGAAAAGATAGGCCAGGGACCCCCATTTGAAAAGATAGGCCAGGGACCCCCATTTGAAAAGATAGACCAGGGACCCCCGTTTGAAAAGATAGGCCAGGGACCCCCATTAGAAAAGATAGGCCAGGGACCCCCATTTGAAAAGATAGGCCAGGGACCCCCATTTGAAAAGATAGGCCAGGGACCCCCTTTGAAAAGATAGGCCAGGGACCCCCATTAGAAAAGATAGGCCAGGGACCCCCGTTTGAAAAGATAGGCCAGGGACCCCCGTTTGAAAAGATAGGCCAGGGACCCCCGTTTGAAAAGATAGGCCAGGGACCCCCGTTTGAAAAGATAGGCCAGGGACCCCCGTTTGAAAAGATAGGCCAGGGACCCCCATTAGAAAAGATAGGCCAGGGACCCCCATTAGAAAAGATAGGCCAGGGACCCCCATTAGAAAAGATAGGCCAGGGACCCCCATTTGAAAAGATAGGCCAGGGACCCCCATTTGAAAAGATAGGCCAGGGACCCCCGTTTGAAAAGATAGGCCAGGGACCCCCGTTTGAAAAGATAGGCCAGGGACCCCCGTTTGAAAAGATAGGCCAGGGACTCCCGTTTGAAAAGATAGGCCAGGGACCCCCATTTGAAAAGATAGGCCAGGGACCCCCATTTGAAAAGATAGGCCAGGGACCCCCATTAGAAAAGATAGGCCAGGGACCCCCATTTGAAAAGATAGGCCAGGGACCCTCATTTGAAAAGATAGGCCAGGGACCCCCATTTGAAAAGATAGGCCAGGGACCCCCATTTGAAAAGATAGGCCAGGGACCCCCGTTTGAAAAGATAGGCCAGGGACCCCCGTTTGAAAAGATAGGCCAGGGACCCCCATTTGAAAAGATAGGCCAGGGACCCCCATTTGAAAAGATAGGCCAGGGACCCCCGTTTGAAAAGATAGACTAGGGACCCCCATTAGAAAAGATAGGCCAGGGACCCCCATTTGAAAAGATAGGCCAGGGACCCCCATTAGAAAAGATAGGCCAGGGACCCCCATTTGAAAAGATAGGCCAGGGACCCCCGTTTGAAAAGATAGGCCAGGGACCCCCGTTTGAAAAGATAGACCAGGGACCCCCATTTGAAAAGATAGGCCAGGGACCCACATTTGAAAAGATAGGCCAGGGACCCCCGTTTGAAAAGATAGACCAGGGACCCCCATTAGAAAAGATAGGCCAGGGACCCCCATTTGAAAAGATAGGCCAGGGACCCCCATTTGAAAAGATAGGCCAGGGACCCCCATTTGAAAAGATAGGCCAGGGACCCCCATTTGAAAAGATAGACCAGGGACCCCCGTTTGAAAAGATAGGCCAGGGACCCCCATTAGAAAAGATAGGCCAGGGACCCCCATTTGAAAAGATAGGCCAGGGACCCCCATTTGAAAAGATAGGCCAGGGACCCCCTTTGAAAAGATAGGCCAGGGACCCCCATTAGAAAAGATAGGCCAGGGACCCCCGTTTGAAAAGATAGGCCAGGGACCCCCGTTTGAAAAGATAGGCCAGGGACCCCCGTTTGAAAAGATAGGCCAGGGACCCCCGTTTGAAAAGATAGGCCAGGGACCCCCGTTTGAAAAGATAGGCCAGGGACCCCCATTAGAAAAGATAGGCCCCATTTGAAAAGATAGGCCAGGGACCCCCATTTGAAAAGATAGGCCAGGGACCCCCATTTGAAAAGATAGGCCAGGGACCCCCATTTGAAAAGATAGGCCAGGGACCCCCGTTTGAAAAGATAGGCCAGGGACCCCCGTTTGAAAAGATAGGCCAGGGACCCCCATTAGAAAAGATAGGCCAGGGACACCCATTTGAAAAGATAGGCCAGGGACCCCCATTTGAAAAGATAGGCCAGGGACCCCCATTTGAAAAGATAGGCCAGGGACCCCCGTTTGAAAAGATAGGCCAGGGACCCCCATTAGAAAAGATAGGCCAGGGACACCCATTTGAAAAGATAGGCCAGGGACCCCCATTTGAAAAGATAGGCCAGGGACCCCCATTTGAAAAGATAGGCCAGGGACCCCCATTTGAAAAGATAGACCAGGGACCCCCGTTTGAAAAGATAGGCCAGGGACCCCCATTTGAAAAGATAGGCCAGGGACCCCCATTTGAAAAGATAGGCCAGGGACCCCCTTTGAAAAGATAGGCCAGGGACCCCCATTAGAAAAGATAGGCCAGGGACCCCCGTTTGAAAAGATAGGCCAGGGACCCCCGTTTGAAAAGATAGGCCAGGGACCCCCGTTTGAAAAGATAGGCCAGGGACCCCCGTTTGAAAAGATAGGCCAGGGACCCCCATTAGAAAAGATAGGCCAGGGACCCCCATTAGAAAAGATAGGCCAGGGACCCCCATTAGAAAAGATAGGCCAGGGACCCCCATTAGAAAAGATAGGCCAGGGACCCCCATTTGAAAAGATAGGCCAGGGACCCCCATTTGAAAAGATAGGCCAGGGACCCCCGTTTGAAAAGATAGGCCAGGGACCCCCGTTTGAAAAGATAGGCCAGGGACCCCCGTTTGAAAAGATAGACCAGGGACCCCCATTTGAAAAGATAGGTCAGGGACCCCCGTTCGAAAAGATAGACCAGGGACCCCCATTAGAAAAGATAGGCCAGGGACCCCCATTTGAAAAGATAGGCCAGGGACCCCCATTAGAAAAGATAGGCCAGGGACCCCCATTAGAAAAGATAGGCCAGGGACCCCCATTTGAAAAGATAGGCCAGGGACCCCCATTTGAAAAGATAGGCCAGGGACCCCCTTTGAAAAGATAGGCCAGGGACCCCCGTTTGAAAAGATAGGCCAGGGACCCCCGTTTGAAAAGATAGGCCAGGGACCCCCGTTTGAAAAGATAGGCCAGGGACCCCCGTTTGAAAAGATAGGCCAGGGACCCCCGTTTGAAAAGATAGGCCAGGGACCCCCATTAGAAAAGATAGGCCAGGGACCCCCATTAGAAAAGATAGGCCAGGGACCCCCATTAGAAAAGATAGGCCAGGGACCCCCGTTTGAAAAGATAGGCCAGGGACCCCCGTTTGAAAAGATAGGCCAGGGACCCCCGTTTGAAAAGATAGGCCAGGGACCCCCATTAGAAAAGATAGGCCAGGGACCCCCATTAGAAAAGATAGGCCAGGGACCCCCGTTTGAAAAGATAGGCCAGGGACCCCCGTTTGAAAAGATAGGCCAGGGACCCCCATTTGAAAAGATAGGCCAGGGACCCCCATTTGAAAAGATAGGCCAGGGACCCCCGTTTGAAAAGATAGACCAGGGACCCCCATTAGAAAAGATAGGCCAGGGACCCCCATTTGAAAAGATAGGCCAGGGACCCCCATTAGAAAAGATAGGCCAGGGACCCCCATTTGAAAAGATAGGCCAGGGACCCCCGTTTGAAAAGATAGGCCAGGGACCCCCGTTTGAAAAGATAGACCAGGGACCCCCGTTTGAAAAGATAGGCCAGGGACCCACGTTTGAAAAGATAGGCCAGGGACCCCCGTTTGAAAAGATAGACCAGGGACCCCCATTAGAAAAGATAGGCCAGGGACCCCCATTTGAAAAGATAGGCCAGGGACCCCCATTAGAAAAGATAGGCCAGGGACCCCCATTAGAAAAGATAGGCCAGGGACCCCCATTTGAAAAGATAGGCCAGGGACCCCCATTTGAAAAGATAGGCCAGGGACCCCCATTTGAAAAGATAGGCCAGGGACCCCCATTTGAAAAGATAGGCCAGGGACCCCCGTTTGAAAAGATAGGCCAGGGACCCCCGTTTGAAAAGATAGGCCAGGGACCCCCATTTGAAAAGATAGGCCAGGGACCCCCATTTGAAAAGATAGGCCAGGGACCCCCGTTTGAAAAGATAGACCAGGGACCCCCATTAGAAAAGATAGGCCAGGGACCCCCATTTGAAAAGATAGGCCAGGGACCCCCATTAGAAAAGATAGGCCAGGGACCCCCATTTGAAAAGATAGGCCAGGGACCCCCGTTTGAAAAGATAGGCCAGGGACCCCCGTTTGAAAAGATAGGCCAGGGACCCCCGTTTGAAAAGATAGACCAGGGACCCCCATTTGAAAAGATAGGCCAGGGACCCACATTTGAAAAGATAGGCCAGGGACCCCCGTTTGAAAAGATAGACCAGGGACCCCCATTAGAAAAGATAGGCCAGGGACCCCCATTTGAAAAGATAGGCCAGGGACCCCTATTAGAAAAGATAGGCCAGGGACCCCCATTAGAAAAGATAGGCCAGGGACCCCCATTTGAAAAGATAGGCCAGGGACCCCCATTTGAAAAGATAGGCCAGGGACCCCCTTTGAAAAGATAGGCCAGGGACCCCCATTAGAAAAGATAGGCCAGGGACCCCCGTTTGAAAAGATAGGCCAGGGACCCCCGTTTGAAAAGATAGGCCAGGGACCCCCGTTTGAAAAGATAGGCCAGGGACCCCCGTTTGAAAAGATAGGCCAGGGACCCCCGTTTGAAAAGATAGGCCAGGGACCCCCATTAGAAAAGATAGGCCAGGGACCCCCATTAGAAAAGATAGGCCAGGGACCCCCATTAGAAAAGATAGGCCAGGGACCCCCGTTTGAAAAGATAGGCCAGGGACCCCCGTTTGAAAAGATAGGCCAGGGACCCCCGTTTGAAAAGATAGGCCAGGGACCCCCATTAGAAAAGATAGGCCAGGGACCCCCATTAGAAAAGATAGGCCAGGGACCCCCATTAGAAAAGATAGGCCAGGGACCCCCGTTTGAAAAGATAGGCCAGGGACCCCCGTTTGAAAAGATAGGTCAGGGACCCCCGTTTGAAAAGATAGACCAGGGACCCCCATTAGAAAAGATAGGCCAGGGACCCCCATTTGAAAAGATAGGCCAGGGACCCCCATTAGAAAAGATAGGCCAGGGACCCCCATTTGAAAAGATAGGCCAGGGACCCCCGTTTGAAAAGATAGGCCAGGGACCCCCGTTTGAAAAGATAGACCAGGGACCCCCGTTTGAAAAGATAGGCCAGGGACCCACATTTGAAAAGATAGGCCAGGGACCCCCGTTTGAAAAGATAGACCAGGGACCCCCATTAGAAAAGATAGGCCAGGGACCCCCATTTGAAAAGATAGGCCAGGGACCCCCATTTGAAAAGATAGGCCAGGGACCCCCATTAGAAAAGATAGGCCAGGGACCCCCATTAGAAAAGATAGGCCAGGGACCCCCATTAGAAAAGATAGGCCAGGGACCCCCATTTGAAAAGATAGGCCAGGGACCCCCATTAGAAAAGATAGACCAGGGACCCCCGTTTGAAAAGATAGGCCAGGGACCCCCATTTGAAAAGATAGGCCAGGGACCCCCATTTGAAAAGATAGGCCAGGGACCCCTGTTTGAAAAGATAGACCAGGGACCCCCATTAGAAAATATAGGCCAGGGACCCCCATTTGAAAAGATAGGCCAGGGACCCCCATTAGAAAAGATAGGCCAGGGACCCCCATTTGAAAAGATAGGCCAGGGACCCCCGTTTGAAAAGATAGGCCAGGGACCCCCGTTTGAAAAGATAGACCAGGGACCCCCATTTGAAAAGATAGGCCAGGGACCCACATTTGAAAAGATAGGCCAGGGACCCCCGTTTGAAAAGATAGACCAGGGACCCCCATTAGAAAAGATAGGCCAGGGACCCCCATTTGAAAAGATAGGCCAGGGACCCCCATTTGAAAAGATAGGCCAGGGACCCCCATTTGAAAAGATAGGCCAGGGACCCCCATTTGAAAAGATAGACCAGGGACCCCCGTTTGAAAAGATAGGCCAGGGACCCCCATTAGAAAAGATAGGCCAGGGACCCCCATTTGAAAAGATAGGCCAGGGACCCCCATTTGAAAAGATAGGCCAGGGACCCCCTTTGAAAAGATAGGCCAGGGACCCCCATTAGAAAAGATAGGCCAGGGACCCCCGTTTGAAAAGATAGGCCAGGGACCCCCGTTTGAAAAGATAGGCCAGGGACCCCCGTTTGAAAAGATAGGCCAGGGACCCCCGTTTGAAAAGATAGGCCAGGGACCCCCGTTTGAAAAGATAGGCCAGGGACCCCCATTAGAAAAGATAGGCCAGGGACCCCCATTAGAAAAGATAGGCCAGGGACCCCCATTAGAAAAGATAGGCCAGGGACCCCCATTTGAAAAGATAGGCCAGGGACCCCCATTTGAAAAGATAGGCCAGGGACCCCCGTTTGAAAAGATAGGCCAGGGACCCCCGTTTGAAAAGATAGGCCAGGGACCCCCGTTTGAAAAGATAGGCCAGGGACCCCCATTTGAAAAGATAGGCCAGGGACCCCCATTTGAAAAGATAGGCCAGGGACCCCCATTAGAAAAGATAGGCCAGGGACCCCCATTTGAAAAGATAGGCCAGGGACCCTCATTTGAAAAGATAGGCCAGGGACCCCCATTTGAAAAGATAGGCCAGGGTCCCCCATTTGAAAAGATAGGCCAGGGACCCCCGTTTGAAAAGATAGGCCAGGGACCCCCGTTTGAAAAGATAGGCCAGGGACCCCCATTTGAAAAGATAGGCCAGGGACCCCCATTTGAAAAGATAGGCCAGGGACCCCCGTTTGAAAAGATAGACTAGGGACCCCCATTAGAAAAGATAGGCCAGGGACCCCCATTTGAAAAGATAGGCCAGGGACCCCCATTAGAAAAGATAGGCCAGGGACCCCCATTTGAAAAGATAGGCCAGGGACCCCCGTTTGAAAAGATAGGCCAGGGACCCCCGTTTGAAAAGATAGACCAGGGACCCCCATTTGAAAAGATAGGCCAGGGACCCACATTTGAAAAGATAGGCCAGGGACCCCCGTTTGAAAAGATAGACCAGGGACCCCCATTAGAAAAGATAGGCCAGGGACCCCCATTTGAAAAGATAGGCCAGGGACCCCCATTTGAAAAGATAGGCCAGGGACCCCCATTTGAAAAGATAGGCCAGGGACCCCCATTTGAAAAGATAGACCAGGGACCCCCGTTTGAAAAGATAGGCCAGGGACCCCCATTAGAAAAGATAGGCCAGGGACCCCCATTTGAAAAGATAGGCCAGGGACCCCCATTTGAAAAGATAGGCCAGGGACCCCCTTTGAAAAGATAGGCCAGGGACCCCCATTAGAAAAGATAGGCCAGGGACCCCCGTTTGAAAAGATAGGCCAGGGACCCCCGTTTGAAAAGATAGGCCAGGGACCCCCGTTTGAAAAGATAGGCCAGGGACCCCCGTTTGAAAAGATAGGCCAGGGACCCCCATTAGAAAAGATAGGCCCCATTTGAAAAGATAGGCCAGGGACCCCCATTTGAAAAGATAGGCCAGGGACCCCCATTTGAAAAGATAGGCCAGGGACCCCCATTTGAAAAGATAGGCCAGGGACCCCCGTTTGAAAAGATAGGCCAGGGACCCCCGTTTGAAAAGATAGGCCAGGGACCCCCATTAGAAAAGATAGGCCAGGGACACCCATTTGAAAAGATAGGCCAGGGACCCCCATTTGAAAAGATAGGCCAGGGACCCCCATTTGAAAAGATAGGCCAGGGACCCCCGTTTGAAAAGATAGGCCAGGGACCCCCGTTTGAAAAGATAGGCCAGGGACCCCCATTAGAAAAGATAGGCCAGGGACACCCATTTGAAAAGATAGGCCAGGGACCCCCATTTGAAAAGATAGGCCAGGGACCCCCATTTGAAAAGATAGGCCAGGGACCCCCATTTGAAAAGATAGACCAGGGACCCCCGTTTGAAAAGATAGGCCAGGGACCCCCATTTGAAAAGATAGGCCAGTGACCCCCATTTGAAAAGATAGGCCAGGGACCCCCTTTGAAAAGATAGGCCAGGGACCCCCATTAGAAAAGATAGGCCAGGGACCCCCGTTTGAAAAGATAGGCCAGGGACCCCCATTAGAAAAGATAGACCAGGGACCCCCGTTTGAAAAGATAGGCCAGGGACCCCCATTTGAAAAGATAGGCCAGGGACCCCCATTTGAAAAGATAGGCCAGGGACCCCTGTTTGAAAAGATAGACCAGGGACCCCCATTAGAAAAGATAGGCCAGGGACCCCCATTTGAAAAGATAGGCCAGGGACCCCCATTAGAAAAGATAGGCCAGGGACCCCCATTTGAAAAGATAGGCCAGGGACCCCCGTTTGAAAAGATAGGCCAGGGACCCCCGTTTGAAAAGATAGACCAGGGACCCCCATTTGAAAAGATAGGCCAGGGACCCACATTTGAAAAGATAGGCCAGGGACCCCCGTTTGAAAAGATAGACCAGGGACCCCCATTAGAAAAGATAGGCCAGGGACCCCCATTTGAAAAGATAGGCCAGGGACCCCCATTTGAAAAGATAGGCCAGGGACCCCCATTTGAAAAGATAGGCCAGGGACCCCCATTTGAAAAGATAGACCAGGGACCCCCGTTTGAAAAGATAGGCCAGGGACCCCCATTAGAAAAGATAGGCCAGGGACCCCCATTTGAAAAGATAGGCCAGGGACCCCCATTTGAAAAGATAGGCCAGGGACCCCCTTTGAAAAGATAGGCCAGGGACCCCCATTAGAAAAGATAGGCCAGGGACCCCCGTTTGAAAAGATAGGCCAGGGACCCCCGTTTGAAAAGATAGGCCAGGGACCCCCGTTTGAAAAGATAGGCCAGGGACCCCCGTTTGAAAAGATAGGCCAGGGACCCCCGTTTGAAAAGATAGGCCAGGGACCCCCATTAGAAAAGATAGGCCAGGGACCCCCATTAGAAAAGATAGGCCAGGGACCCCCATTAGAAAAGATAGGCCAGGGACCCCCATTTGAAAAGATAGGCCAGGGACCCCCATTTGAAAAGATAGGCCAGGGACCCCCGTTTGAAAAGATAGGCCAGGGACCCCCGTTTGAAAAGATAGGCCAGGGACCCCCGTTTGAAAAGATAGGCCAGGGACCCCCATTTGAAAAGATAGGCCAGGGACCCCCATTTGAAAAGATAGGCCAGGGACCCCCATTAGAAAAGATAGGCCAGGGACCCCCATTTGAAAAGATAGGCCAGGGACCCTCATTTGAAAAGATAGGCCAGGGACCCCCATTTGAAAAGATAGGCCAGGGTCCCCCATTTGAAAAGATAGGCCAGGGACCCCCGTTTGAAAAGATAGGCCAGGGACCCCCGTTTGAAAAGATAGGCCAGGGACCCCCATTTGAAAAGATAGGCCAGGGACCCCCATTTGAAAAGATAGGCCAGGGACCCCCGTTTGAAAAGATAGACTAGGGACCCCCATTAGAAAAGATAGGCCAGGGACCCCCATTTGAAAAGATAGGCCAGGGACCCCCATTAGAAAAGATAGGCCAGGGACCCCCATTTGAAAAGATAGGCCAGGGACCCCCGTTTGAAAAGATAGGCCAGGGACCCCCGTTTGAAAAGATAGACCAGGGACCCCCATTTGAAAAGATAGGCCAGGGACCCACATTTGAAAAGATAGGCCAGGGACCCCCGTTTGAAAAGATAGACCAGGGACCCCCATTAGAAAAGATAGGCCAGGGACCCCCATTTGAAAAGATAGGCCAGGGACCCCCATTTGAAAAGATAGGCCAGGGACCCCCATTTGAAAAGATAGGCCAGGGACCCCCATTTGAAAAGATAGACCAGGGACCCCCGTTTGAAAAGATAGGCCAGGGACCCCCATTAGAAAAGATAGGCCAGGGACCCCCATTTGAAAAGATAGGCCAGGGACCCCCATTTGAAAAGATAGGCCAGGGACCCCCTTTGAAAAGATAGGCCAGGGACCCCCATTAGAAAAGATAGGCCAGGGACCCCCGTTTGAAAAGATAGGCCAGGGACCCCCGTTTGAAAAGATAGGCCAGGGACCCCCGTTTGAAAAGATAGGCCAGGGACCCCCGTTTGAAAAGATAGGCCAGGGACCCCCATTAGAAAAGATAGGCCCCATTTGAAAAGATAGGCCAGGGACCCCCATTTGAAAAGATAGGCCAGGGACCCCCATTTGAAAAGATAGGCCAGGGACCCCCATTTGAAAAGATAGGCCAGGGACCCCCGTTTGAAAAGATAGGCCAGGGACCCCCGTTTGAAAAGATAGGCCAGGGACCCCCATTAGAAAAGATA
The DNA here is from genome assembly GCF_951216825.1 of Electrona antarctica. Taxonomy (NCBI): domain Eukaryota; kingdom Metazoa; phylum Chordata; class Actinopteri; order Myctophiformes; family Myctophidae; genus Electrona; species Electrona antarctica. Next base: position 670,091 of record NW_027637999.1, on the reverse strand, counting down.
GGCCAGGGACACCCATTTGAAAAGATAGGCCAGGGACCCCCATTTGAAAAGATAGGCCAGGGACCCCCATTTGAAAAGATAGGCCAGGGACCCCCGTTTGAAAAGATAGGCCAGGGACCCCCGTTTGAAAAGATAGGCCAGGGACCCCCATTAGAAAAGATAGGCCAGGGACACCCATTTGAAAAGATAGGCCAGGGACCCCCATTTGAAAAGATAGGCCAGGGACCCCCATTTGAAAAGATAGGCCAGGGACCCCCATTTGAAAAGATAGACCAGGGACCCCCGTTTGAAAAGATAGGCCAGGGACCCCCATTTGAAAAGATAGGCCAGTGACCCCCATTTGAAAAGATAGGCCAGGGACCCCCTTTGAAAAGATAGGCCAGGGACCCCCATTAGAAAAGATAGGCCAGGGACCCCCGTTTGAAAAGATAGGCCAGGGACCCCCGTTTGAAAAGATAGGCCAGGGACCCCCGTTTGAAAAGATAGGCCAGGGACCCCCGTTTGAAAAGATAGGCCAGGGACCCCCGTTTGAAAAGATAGGCCAGGGACCCCCGTTTGAAAAGATAGGCCAGGGACCCCCATTAGAAAAGATAGGCCAGGGACCCCCATTAGAAAAGATAGGCCAGGGACCCCCATTAGAAAAGATAGGCCAGGGACCCCCATTTGAAAAGATAGGCCAGGGACCCCCATTTGAAAAGATAGGCCAGGGACCCCCGTTTGAAAAGATAGGCCAGGGACCCCCGTTTGAAAAGATAGGCCAGGGACCCCCGTTTGAAAAGATAGACCAGGGACCCCCATTTGAAAAGATAGGTCAGGGACCCCCGTTCGAAAAGATAGACCAGGGACCCCCATTAGAAAAGATAGGCCAGGGACCCCCATTTGAAAAGATAGGCCAGGGACCCCCATTAGAAAAGATAGGCCAGGGACCCCCATTAGAAAAGATAGGCCAGGGACCCCCATTTGAAAAGATAGGCCAGGGACCCCCATTTGAAAAGATAGGCCAGGGACCCCCTTTGAAAAGATAGGCCAGGGACCCCCGTTTGAAAAGATAGGCCAGGGACCCCCGTTTGAAAAGATAGGCCAGGGACCCCCGTTTGAAAAGATAGGCCAGGGACCCCCGTTTGAAAAGATAGGCCAGGGACCCCCGTTTGAAAAGATAGGCCAGGGACCCCCATTAGAAAAGATAGGCCAGGGACCCCCATTAGAAAAGATAGGCCAGGGACCCCCATTAGAAAAGATAGGCCAGGGACCCCCGTTTGAAAAGATAGGCCAGGGACCCCCGTTTGAAAAGATAGGCCAGGGACCCCCGTTTGAAAAGATAGGCCAGGGACCCCCATTAGAAAAGATAGGCCAGGGACCCCCATTAGAAAAGATAGGCCAGGGACCCCCGTTTGAAAAGATAGGCCAGGGACCCCCGTTTGAAAAGATAGGCCAGGGACCCCCATTTGAAAAGATAGGCCAGGGACCCCCATTTGAAAAGATAGGCCAGGGACCCCCGTTTGAAAAGATAGACCAGGGACCCCCATTAGAAAAGATAGGCCAGGGACCCCCATTTGAAAAGATAGGCCAGGGACCCCCATTAGAAAAGATAGGCCAGGGACCCCCATTTGAAAAGATAGGCCAGGGACCCCCGTTTGAAAAGATAGGCCAGGGACCCCCGTTTGAAAAGATAGACCAGGGACCCCCGTTTGAAAAGATAGGCCAGGGACCCACGTTTGAAAAGATAGGCCAGGGACCCCCGTTTGAAAAGATAGACCAGGGACCCCCATTAGAAAAGATAGGCCAGGGACCCCCATTTGAAAAGATAGGCCAGGGACCCCCATTAGAAAAGATAGGCCAGGGACCCCCATTTGAAAAGATAGGCCAGGGACCCCCATTTGAAAAGATAGGCCAGGGACCCCCATTTGAAAAGATAGGCCAGGGACCCCCATTTGAAAAGATAGGCCAGGGACCCCCGTTTGAAAAGATAGGCCAGGGACCCCCGTTTGAAAAGATAGGCCAGGGACCCCCATTTGAAAAGATAGGCCAGGGACCCCCATTTGAAAAGATAGGCCAGGGACCCCCGTTTGAAAAGATAGACCAGGGACCCCCATTAGAAAAGATAGGCCAGGGACCCCCATTTGAAAAGATAGGCCAGGGACCCCCATTAGAAAAGATAGGCCAGGGACCCCCATTTGAAAAGATAGGCCAGGGACCCCCGTTTGAAAAGATAGGCCAGGGACCCCCGTTTGAAAAGATAGGCCAGGGACCCCCGTTTGAAAAGATAGACCAGGGACCCCCATTTGAAAAGATAGGCCAGGGACCCACATTTGAAAAGATAGGCCAGGGACCCCCGTTTGAAAAGATAGACCAGGGACCCCCATTAGAAAAGATAGGCCAGGGACCCCCATTTGAAAAGATAGGCCAGGGACCCCCATTTGAAAAGATAGGCCAGGGACCCCCATTTGAAAAGATAGGCCAGGGACCCCCATTTGAAAAGATAGACCAGGGACCCCCGTTTGAAAAGATAGGCCAGGGACCCCCATTAGAAAAGATAGGCCAGGGACCCCCATTTGAAAAGATAGGCCAGGGACCCCCATTTGAAAAGATAGGCCAGGGACCCCCGTTAGAAAAGATAGGCCAGGGACCCCCGTTTGAAAAGATAGGCCAGGGACCCCCGTTTGAAAAGATAGGCCAGGGACCCCCGTTTGAAAAGATAGGCCAGGGACCCCCATTAGAAAAGATAGGCCAGGGACCCCCATTAGAAAAGATAGGCCAGGGACCCCCATTAGAAAAGATAGGCCAGGGACCCCCATTAGAAAAGATAGGCCAGGGACCCCCATTTGAAAAGATAGGCCAGGGACCCCCATTTGAAAAGATAGGCCAGGGACCCCCTTTTGAAAAGATAGGCCAGGGACCCCCGTTTGAAAAGATAGACCAGGGACCCCCGTTTGAAAAGATAGACCAGGGACCCCCGTTTGAAAAGATAGACCAGGGACCCCCATTAGAAAAGATAGGCCAGGGACCCCCATTTGAAAAGATAGGCCAGGGACCCCCATTAGAAAAGATAGGCCAGGGACCCCCATTTGAAAAGATAGGCCAGGGACCCCCGTTTGAAAAGATAGGCCAGGGACCCCCGTTTGAAAAGATAGACCAGGGACCCCCATTTGAAAAGATAGGCCAGGGACCCACATTTGAAAAGATAGGCCAGGGACCCCCGTTTGAAAAGATAGACCAGGGACCCCCATTAGAAAAGATAGGCCAGGGACCCCCATTTGAAAAGATAGGCCAGGGACCCCCATTTGAAAAGATAGGCCAGGGACCCCCATTAGAAAAGATAGGCCAGGGACCCCCATTAGAAAAGATAGGCCAGGGACCCCCATTAGAAAAGATAGGCCAGGGACCCCCATTTGAAAAGATAGGCCAGGGACCCCCATTAGAAAAGATAGACCAGGGACCCCCGTTTGAAAAGATAGGCCAGGGACCCCCATTAGAAAAGATAGGCCAGGGACCCCCATTTGAAAAGATAGGCCAGGGACCCCCATTTGAAAAGATAGGCCAGGGACCCCCTTTGAAAAGATAGGCCAGGGACCCCCGTTTGAAAAGATAGGCCAGGGACCCCCGTTTGAAAAGATAGGCCAGGGACCCCCGTTTGAAAAGATAGGCCAGGGACCCCCGTTTGAAAAGATAGGCCAGGGACCCCCGTTTGAAAAGATAGGCCAGGGACCCCCATTAGAAAAGATAGGACAGGGACCCCCATTAGAAAAGATAGGCCAGGGACCCCCATTAGAAAAGATAGGCCAGGGACCCCCATTAGAAAAGATAGGCCAGTGACCCCCATTTGAAAAGATAGGCCAGGGACCCCCATTTGAAAAGATAGGCCAGGGACCCCCATTTGAAAAGATAGGCCAGGGACCCCCATTTAAAAAGATAGGCCAGGGACCCCCGTTTGAAAAGATAGGCCAGGGACCCCCGTTTGAAAAGATAGGCCAGGGACCCCCATTTGAAAAGATAGGCCAGGGACCCCCATTAGAAAAGATAGGCCAGGGACCCCTGTTTGAAAAGATAGACCAGGGACCCCCATTAGAAAAGATAGGCCAGGGACCCCCATTTGAAAAGATAGGCCAGGGACCCCCATTAGAAAAGATAGGCCAGGGACCCCCATTTGAAAAGATAGGCCAGGGACCCCCGTTTGAAAAGATAGGCCAGGGACCCCCGTTTGAAAAGATAGACCAGGGACCCCCATTTGAAAAGATAGGCCAGGGACCCACATTTGAAAAGATAGGCCAGGGACCCCCGTTTGAAAAGATAGACCAGGGACCCCCATTAGAAAAGATAGGCCAGGGACCCCCATTTGAAAAGATAGGCCAGGGACCCCCATTTGAAAAGATAGGCCAGGGACCCCCATTTGAAAAGATAGGCCAGGGACCCCCATTTGAAAAGATAGACCAGGGACCCCCGTTTGAAAAGATAGGCCAGGGACCCCCATTAGAAAAGATAGGCCAGGGACCCCCATTTGAAAAGATAGGCCAGGGACCCACATTTGAAAAGATAGGCCAGGGACCCCCGTTTGAAAAGATAGACCAGGGACCCCCATTAGAAAAGATAGGCCAGGGACCCCCATTTGAAAAGATAGGCCAGGGACCCCCATTTGAAAAGATAGGCCAGGGACCCCCATTTGAAAAGATAGGCCAGGGACCCCCATTTGAAAAGATAGACCAGGGACCCCCGTTTGAAAAGATAGGCCAGGGACCCCCATTAGAAAAGATAGGCCAGGGACCCCCATTTGAAAAGATAGGCCAGGGACCCACATTTGAAAAGATAGGCCAGGGACCCCCGTTTGAAAAGATAGACCAGGGACCCCCATTAGAAAAGATAGGCCAGGGACCCCCATTTGAAAAGATAGGCCAGGGACCCCCATTAGAAAAGATAGGCCAGGGACCCCCGTTTGAAAAGATAGGCCAGGGACCCCCGTTTGAAAAGATAGGCCAGGGACCCCCGTTTGAAAAGATAGGCCAGGGACCCCCGTTTGAAAAGATAGGCCAGGGACCCCCGTTTGAAAAGATAGGCCAGGGACCCCCGTTTGAAAAGATAGGCCAGGGACCCCCATTAGAAAAGATAGGCCCCATTTGAAAAGATAGGCCAGGGACCCCCATTTGAAAAGATAGGCCAGGGACCCCCATTTGAAAAGATAGGCCAGGGACCCCCATTTGAAAAGATAGGCCAGGGACCCCCGTTTGAAAAGATAGGCCAGGGACCCCCATTTGAAAAGATAGGCCAGGGACCCCCATTAGAAAAGATAGGCCAGGGACACCCATTTGAAAAGATAGGCCAGGGACCCCCATTTGAAAAGATAGGCCAGGGACCCCCATTTGAAAAGATAGGCCAGGGACCCCCGTTTGAAAAGATAGGCCAGGGACCCCCGTTTGAAAAGATAGGCCAGGGACCCCCATTAGAAAAGATAGGCCAGGGACACCCATTTGAAAAGATAGGCCAGGGACCCCCATTTGAAAAGATAGGCCAGGGACCCCCATTTGAAAAGATAGGCCAGGGACCCCCATTTGAAAAGATAGACCAGGGACCCCCGTTTGAAAAGATAGGCCAGGGACCCCCATTAGAAAAGATAGGCCAGGGACCCCCATTTGAAAAGATAGGCCAGGGACCCCCATTTGAAAAGATAGGCCAGGGACCCCCTTTGAAAAGATAGGCCAGGGACCCCCATTAGAAAAGATAGGCCAGGGACCCCCGTTTGAAAAGATAGGCCAGGGACCCCCGTTTGAAAAGATAGGCCAGGGACCCCCGTTTGAAAAGATAGGCCAGGGACCCCCGTTTGAAAAGATAGGCCAGGGACCCCCATTTGAAAAGATAGGCCAGGGACCCCCATTTGAAAAGATAGGCCAGGGACCCCCATTTGAAAAGATAGGCCAGGGACCCCCGTTTGAAAAGATAGACTAGGGACCCCCATTAGAAAAGATAGGCCAGGGACCCCCATTTGAAAAGATAGGCCAGGGACCCCCATTAGAAAAGATAGGCCAGGGACCCCCATTTGAAAAGATAGGCCAGGGACCCCCGTTTGAAAAGATAGGCCAGGGACCCCCGTTTGAAAAGATAGACCAGGGACCCCCATTTGAAAAGATAGGCCAGGGACCCACATTTGAAAAGATAGGCCAGGGACCCCCGTTTGAAAAGATAGACCAGGGACCCCCATTAGAAAAGATAGGCCAGGGACCCCCATTTGAAAAGATAGGCCAGGGACCCCCATTTGAAAAGATAGGCCAGGGACCCCCATTTGAAAAGATAGGCCAGGGACCCCCATTTGAAAAGATAGACCAGGGACCCCCGTTTGAAAAGATAGGCCAGGGACCCCCATTAGAAAAGATAGGCCAGGGACCCCCATTTGAAAAGATAGGCCAGGGACCCCCATTTGAAAAGATAGGCCAGGGACCCCCTTTGAAAAGATAGGCCAGGGACCCCCATTAGAAAAGATAGGCCAGGGACCCCCGTTTGAAAAGATAGGCCAGGGACCCCCGTTTGAAAAGATAGGCCAGGGACCCCCGTTTGAAAAGATAGGCCAGGGACCCCCGTTTGAAAAGATAGGCCAGGGACCCCCGTTTGAAAAGATAGGCCAGGGACCCCCGTTTGAAAAGATAGGCCAGGGACCCCCATTAGAAAAGATAGGCCCCATTTGAAAAGATAGGCCAGGGACCCCCATTTGAAAAGATAGGCCAGGGACCCCCATTTGAAAAGATAGGCCAGGGACCCCCATTTGAAAAGATAGGCCAGGGACCCCCGTTTGAAAAGATAGGCCAGGGACCCCCGTTTGAAAAGATAGGCCAGGGACCCCCGTTTGAAAAGATAGGCCAGGGACCCCCATTTGAAAAGATAGACCAGGGACCCCCATTTGAAAAGATAGGCCAGGGACCCACATTTGAAAAGATAGGCCAGGGACCCCCATTAGAAAAGATAGGCCAGGGACCCCCATTTGAAAAGATAGGCCAGGGACCCCCATTAGAAAAGATAGGCCAGGGACCCCCATTAGAAAAGATAGGCCAGGGACCCCCATTTGAAAAGATAGGCCAGGGACCCCCATTTGAAAAGATAGGCCAGGGACCCCCATTTGAAAAGATAGACCAGGGACCCCCGTTTGAAAAGATAGGCCAGGGACCCCCATTAGAAAAGATAGGCCAGGGACCCCCATTTGAAAAGATAGGCCAGGGACCCCCATTTGAAAAGATAGGCCAGGGACCCCCTTTGAAAAGATAGGCCAGGGACCCCCATTAGAAAAGATAGGCCAGGGACCCCCGTTTGAAAAGATAGGCCAGGGACCCCCGTTTGAAAAGATAGGCCAGGGACCCCCGTTTGAAAAGATAGGACAGGGACCCCCGTTTGAAAAGATAGGCCAGGGACCCCCGTTTGAAAATATAGGCCAGGGACCCCCATTAGAAAAGATAGGCCAGGGACCCCCATTAGAAAAGATAGGCCAGGGACCCCCATTAGAAAAGATAGGCCAGGGACCCCCGTTTGAAAAGATAGGCCAGGGACCCCCGTTTGAAAAGATAGGCCAGGGACCCCCGTTTGAAAAGATAGGACAGGGACCCCCGTTTGAAAAGATAGGCCAGGGACCCCCGTTTGAAAATATAGGCCAGGGACCCCCATTAGAAAAGATAGGCCAGGGACCCCCATTAGAAAAGATAGGCCAGGGACCCCCATTAGAAAAGATAGGCCAGGGACCCCCATTTGAAAAGATAGGCCAGGGACCCCCATTTGAAAAGATAGGCCAGGGACCCCCATTTGAAAAGATAGGCCAGGGACCCCCATTTGATAGGCCAGGGACCCCCGTTTGAAAAGATAGGCCAGGGACCCCCATTTGAAAAGATAGGCCAGGGACCCCCATTTGAAAAGATAGGCCAGGGACCCCCGTTTGAAAAGATAGACCAGGGACCCCCATTAGCTAAGATAGGCCAGGGACCCCCATTTGAAAAGATAGGCCAGGGACCCCCATTAGAAAAGATAGGCCAGGGACCCCCATTTGAAAAGATAGGCCAGGGACCCCCGTTTGAAAAGATAGGCCCCTGGCCTATCTTTTCAAATGGGGGTCCCTGGCCTATCTTTTCTAATGGGGGTCCCTGGTCTATCTTTTCTAATGGGGGTCCAGGGACCCCCGTTTGAAAAGATAGACCAGGGACCCCCATTAGAAAAGATAGGCCAGGGACCCCCGTTTGAAAAGATAGGCCAGGGACCCCCGTTTGAAAAGATAGGCCAGGGACCCCCGTTTGAAAAGATAGGCCAGGGACCCCCATTTGAAAAGATAGGCCAGGGACCCCCGTTTGAAAAGATAGGCCAGGGACCCCCGTTTGAAAAGATAGGCCAGGGACCCCCGTTTGAAAAGATAGGCCAGGGACCCCCGTTTGAAAAGATAGGCCAGGGACCCCCGTTTGAAAAGATAGGCCAGGGACCCCCATTTGAAAAGATAGGCCAGGGACCCCCATTTGAAAAGATAGGCCAGGGACCCCCTTTGAAAAGATAGGCCAGGGACCCCCGTTTGAAAAGATAGGCCAGGGACCCCCGTTTGAAAAGATAGGCCAGGGACCCCCGTTTGAAAAGATAGGCCAGGGACCCCCATTAGAAAAGATAGGCCAGGGACCCCCATTAGAAAAGATAGGCCAGGGACCCCCATTAGAAAAGATAGGCCAGGGACCCCCATTTGAAAAGATAGGCCAGGGACCCCCATTTGAAAAGATAGGCCAGGGACCCCCATTTGAAAAGATAGGCCAGGGACCCCCGTTTGAAAAGATAGGCCAGGGACCCCCGTTTGAAAAGATAGGCCAGGGACCCCCGTTTGAAAAGATAGGCCAGGGACCCCCATTAGAAAAGATAGGCCAGGGACCCCCATTTGAAAAGATAGGCCAGGGACCCCCATTTGAAAAGATAGGCCAGGGACCCCCATTTGAAAAGATAGGCCAGGGACCCCCATTTGAAAAGATAGGCCAGGGACCCCCATTTGAAAAGATAGGCCAGGGACCCCCGTTTGAAAAGATAGGCCAGGGACCCCCGTTTGAAAAGATAGGCCAGGGACCCCCATTAGAAAAGATAGGCCAGGGACACCCATTTGAAAAGATAGGCCAGGGACCCCCATTTGAAAAGATAGGCCAGGGACCCCCATTTGAAAAGATAGGCCAGGGACCCCCATTTAAAAAGATAGGCCAGGGACCCCCGTTTGAAAAGATAGGCCAGGGACCCCCATTTGAAAAGATAGGCCAGGGACCCCCGTTTGAAAAGATAGACCAGGGACCCCCATTAGAAAAGATAGGCCAGGGACCCCCATTTGAAAAGATAGGCCAGGGACCCCCGTTTGAAAAGATAGGCCAGGGACCCCCGTTTGAAAAGATAGGCCAGGGACCCCCATTTGAAAAGATAGGCCAGGGACCCCCATTTGAAAAGATAGGCCAGGGACCCCCTTTGAAAAGATAGGCCAGGGACCCCCATTAGAAAAGATAGGCCAGGGACCCCCGTTTGAAAAGATAGGCCAGGGACCCCCGTTTGAAAAGATAGGCCAGGGACCCCCGTTTGAAAAGATAGGCCAGGGACCCCCGTTTGAAAAGATAGGCCAGGGACCCCCATTAGAAAAGATAGGCCAGGGACCCCCATTAGAAAAGATAGGCCAGGGACCCCCATTAGAAAAGATAGGCCAGGGACCCCCATTTGAAAAGATAGGCCAGGGACCCCCATTTGAAAAGATAGGCCAGGGACCCCCATTTGAAAAGATAGGCCAGGGACCCACATTTGAAAAGATAGGCCAGGGACCCCCGTTTGAAAAGATAGACCAGGGACCCCCATTAGAAAAGATAGGCCAGGGACCCCCGTTTGAAAAGATAGGCCAGGGACCCCCGTTTGAAAAGATAGGCCAGGGACCCCCGTTTGAAAAGATAGGCCAGGGACCCCCATTTGAAAAGATAGGCCAGGGACCCCCGTTTGAAAAGATAGGCCAGGGACCCCCGTTTGAAAAGATAGGCCAGGGACCCCCGTTTGAAAAGATAGGCCAGGGACCCCCGTTTGAAAAGATAGGCCAGGGACCCCCATTTGAAAAGATAGGCCAGGGACCCCCATTTGAAAAGATAGGCCAGGGACCCCCTTTGAAAAGATAGGCCAGGGACCCCCTTTGAAAAGATAGGCCAGGGACCCCCATTAGAAAAGATAGGCCAGGGACCCCCGTTTGAAAAGATAGGCCAGGGACCCCCGTTTGAAAAGATAGGCCAGGGACCCCCGTTTGAAAAGATAGGCCAGGGACCCCCATTAGAAAAGATAGGCCAGGGACCCCCATTAGAAAAGATAGGCCAGGGACCCCCATTAGAAAAGATAGGCCAGGGACCCCCATTTGAAAAGATAGGCCAGGGACCCCCATTTGAAAAGATAGGCCAGGGACCCCCATTTGAAAAGATAGGCCAGGGACCCCCGTTTGAAAAGATAGGCCAGGGACCCCCGTTTGAAAAGATAGGCCAGGGACCCCCGTTTGAAAAGATAGGCCAGGGACCCCCATTAGAAAAGATAGGCCAGGGACCCCCATTTGAAAAGATAGGCCAGGGACCCCCATTTGAAAAGATAGGCCAGGGACCCCCATTTGAAAAGATAGGCCAGGGACCCCCATTTGAAAAGATAGGCCAGGGACCCCCATTTGAAAAGATAGGCCAGGGACCCCCGTTTGAAAAGATAGGCCAGGGACCCCCGTTTGAAAAGATAGGCCAGGGACCCCCATTAGAAAAGATAGGCCAGGGACACCCATTTGAAAAGATAGGCCAGGGACCCCCATTTGAAAAGATAGGCCAGGGACCCCCATTTGAAAAGATAGGCCAGGGACCCCCATTTAAAAAGATAGGCCAGGGACCCCCGTTTGAAAAGATAGGCCAGGGACCCCCATTTGAAAAGATAGGCCAGGGACCCCCGTTTGAAAAGATAGACCAGGGACCCCCATTAGAAAAGATAGGCCAGGGACCCCCATTTGAAAAGATAGGCCAGGGACCCCCGTTTGAAAAGATAGGCCAGGGACCCCCGTTTGAAAAGATAGGCCAGGGACCCCCATTTGAAAAGATAGGCCAGGGACCCCCATTTGAAAAGATAGGCCAGGGACCCCCTTTGAAAAGATAGGCCAGGGACCCCCATTAGAAAAGATAGGCCAGGGACCCCCGTTTGAAAAGATAGGCCAGGGACCCCCGTTTGAAAAGATAGGCCAGGGACCCCCGTTTGAAAAGATAGGCCAGGGACCCCCGTTTGAAAAGATAGGCCAGGGACCCCCATTAGAAAAGATAGGCCAGGGACCCCCATTAGAAAAGATAGGCCAGGGACCCCCATTAGAAAAGATAGGCCAGGGACCCCCATTTGAAAAGATAGGCCAGGGACCCCCATTTGAAAAGATAGGCCAGGGACCCCCATTTGAAAAGATAGGCCAGGGACCCCCATTTGAAAAGATAGGCCAGGGACCCCCGTTTGAAAAGATAGGCCAGGGACCCCCGTTTGAAAAGATAGGCCAGGGACCCCCATTTGAAAAGATAGGCCAGGGACCCCCATTTGAAAAGATAGGCCAGGGACCCCCGTTTGAAAAGATAGACCAGGGACCCCCATTAGAAAAGATAGGCCAGGGACCCCCATTTGAAAAGATAGGCCAGGGACCCCCATTTGAAAAGATAGGCCAGGGACCCCATTTGAAAAGATAGGCCAGGGACCCCCGTTTGAAAAGATAGGCCAGGGACCCCCGTTTGAAAAGATAGACCAGGGACCCCCGTTTGAAAAGATAGGCCAGGGACCCACATTTGAAAAGATAGGCCAGGGACCCCCGTTTGAAAAGATAGACCAGGGACCCCCATTTGAAAAGATAGGCCAGGGACCCCCATTAGAAAAGATAGGCCAGGGACCCCCGTTTGAAAAGATAGGCCAGGGACCCCCGTTTGAAAAGATAGGCCAGGGACCCCCGTTTGAAAAGATAGGCCAGGGACCCCCGTTTGAAAAGATAGGCCAGGGACCCCCATTAGAAAAGATAGGCCAGGGACCCCCATTAGAAAAGATAGGCCAGGGACCCCCATTAGAAAAGATAGGCCAGGGACCCCCATTTGAAAAGATAGGCCAGGGACCCCCATTTGAAAAGATAGGCCAGGGACCCCCATTTGAAAAGATAGGCCAGGGACCCACATTTGAAAAGATAGGCCAGGGACCCCCGTTTGAAAAGATAGACCAGGGACCCCCATTAGAAAAGATAGGCCAGGGACCCCCGTTTGAAAAGATAGGCCAGGGACCCCCGTTTGAAAAGATAGGCCAGGGACCCCCGTTTGAAAAGATAGGCCAGGGACCCCCATTTGAAAAGATAGGCCAGGGACCCCCGTTTGAAAAGATAGGCCAGGGACCCCCGTTTGAAAAGATAGGCCAGGGACCCCCGTTTGAAAAGATAGGCCAGGGACCCCCGTTTGAAAAGATAGGCCAGGGACCCCCGTTTGAAAAGATAGGCCAGGGACCCCCATTTGAAAAGATAGGCCAGGGACCCCCATTTGAAAAGATAGGCCAGGGACCCCCTTTGAAAAGATAGGCCAGGGACCCCCATTAGAAAAGATAGGCCAGGGACCCCCGTTTGAAAAGATAGGCCAGGGACCCCCGTTTGAAAAGATAGGCCAGGGACCCCCGTTTGAAAAGATAGGCCAGGGACCCCCGTTAGAAAAGATAGGCCAGGGACCCCCATTAGAAAAGATAGGCCAGGGACCCCCATTAGAAAAGATAGGCCAGGGACCCCCATTTGAAAAGATAGGCCAGGGACCCCCATTTGAAAAGATAGGCCAGGGACCCCCATTTGAAAAGATAGGCCAGGGACCCCCGTTTGAAAAGATAGGCCAGGGACCCCCGTTTGAAAAGATAGGCCAGGGACCCCCGTTTGAAAAGATAGGCCAGGGACCCCCATTAGAAAAGATAGGCCAGGGACCCCCATTTGAAAAGATAGGCCAGGGACCCCCATTTGAAAAGATAGGCCAGGGACCCCCATTTGAAAAGATAGGCCAGGGACCCCCATTTGAAAAGATAGGCCAGGGACCCCCATTTGAAAAGATAGGCCAGGGACCCCCGTTTGAAAAGATAGGCCAGGGACCCCCGTTTGAAAAGATAGGCCAGGGACCCCCATTAGAAAAGATAGGCCAGGGACACCCATTTGAAAAGATAGGCCAGGGACCCCCATTTGAAAAGATAGGCCAGGGACCCCCATTTGAAAAGATAGGCCAGGGACCCCCATTTAAAAAGATAGGCCAGGGACCCCCGTTTGAAAAGATAGGCCAGGGACCCCCATTTGAAAAGATAGGCCAGGGACCCCCGTTTGAAAAGATAGACCAGGGACCCCCATTAGAAAAGATAGGCCAGGGACCCCCATTTGAAAAGATAGGCCAGGGACCCCCGTTTGAAAAGATAGGCCAGGGACCCCCGTTTGAAAAGATAGGCCAGGGACCCCCATTTGAAAAGATAGGCCAGGGACCCCCATTTGAAAAGATAGGCCAGGGACCCCCTTTGAAAAGATAGGCCAGGGACCCCCATTAGAAAAGATAGGCCAGGGACCCCCGTTTGAAAAGATAGGCCAGGGACCCCCGTTTGAAAAGATAGGCCAGGGACCCCCGTTTGAAAAGATAGGCCAGGGACCCCCGTTTGAAAAGATAGGCCAGGGACCCCCATTAGAAAAGATAGGCCAGGGACCCCCATTAGAAAAGATAGGCCAGGGACCCCCATTAGAAAAGATAGGCCAGGGACCCCCATTTGAAAAGATAGGCCAGGGACCCCCATTTGAAAAGATAGGCCAGGGACCCCCATTTGAAAAGATAGGCCAGGGACCCCCATTTGAAAAGATAGGCCAGGGACCCCCATTTGAAAAGATAGGCCAGGGACCCCCGTTTGAAAAGATAGGCCAGGGACCCCCGTTTGAAAAGATAGGCCAGGGACCCCCATTTGAAAAGATAGGCCAGGGACCCCCATTTGAAAAGATAGGCCAGGGACCCCCGTTTGAAAAGATAGACCAGGGACCCCCATTAGAAAAGATAGGCCAGGGACCCCCATTTGAAAAGATAGGCCAGGGACCCCCATTAGAAAAGATAGGCCAGGGACCCCATTTGAAAAGATAGGCCAGGGACCCCCGTTTGAAAAGATAGGCCAGGGACCCCCGTTTGAAAAGATAGACCAGGGACCCCCATTTGAAAAGATAGGCCAGGGACCCACATTTGAAAAGATAGGCCAGGGACCCCCGTTTGAAAAGATAGACCAGGGACCCCCATTTGAAAAGATAGGCCAGGGACCCCCATTTGAAAAGATAGGCCAGGGACCCCCATTTGAAAAGATAGGCCAGGGACCCCCATTTGAAAAGATAGGCCAGGGACCCCCATTTGAAAAGATAGACCAGGGACCCCCGTTTGAAAAGATAGGCCAGGGACCCCCATTAGAAAAGATAGGCCAGGGACCCCCATTTGAAAAGATAGGCCAGGGACCCCCATTTGAAAAGATAGGCCAGGGACCCCCTTTGAAAAGATAGGCCAGGGACCCCCATTAGAAAAGATAGGCCAGGGACCCCCGTTTGAAAAGATAGGCCAGGGACCCCCGTTTGAAAAGATAGGCCAGGGACCCCCGTTTGAAAAGATAGGCCAGGGACCCCCGTTTGAAAAGATAGGCCAGGGACCCCCGTTTGAAAAGATAGGCGAGGGACCCCCATTAGAAAAGATAGGCCAGGGACCCCCATTAGAAAAGATAGGCCAGGGACCCCCATTAGAAAAGATAGGCCAGGGACCCCCATTTGAAAAGATAGGCCAGGGACCCCCATTTGAAAAGATAGGCCAGGGACCCCCATTTGAAAAGATAGGCCAGGGACCCCCATTTGAAAAGATAGGCCAGGGACCCCCGTTTGAAAAGATAGGCCAGGGACCCCCGTTTGAAAAGATAGGCCAGGGACCCCCATTAGAAAAGATAGGCCAGGGACCCCCATTTGAAAAGATAGGCCAGGGACCCCCGTTTGAAAAGATAGACCAGGGACCCCCATTTGAAAAGATAGGCCAGGGACCCACATTTGAAAAGATAGGCCAGGGACCCCCGTTTGAAAAGATAGACCAGGGACCCCCATTAGAAAAGATAGGCCAGGGACCCCCATTTGAAAAGATAGGCCAGGGACCCCCATTTGAAAAGATAGGCCAGGGACCCCCATTTGAAAAGATAGGCCAGGGACCCCCATTTGAAAAGATAGGCCAGGGACCCCCATTTGAAAAGATAGACCAGGGACCCCCTTTGAAAAGATAGGCCAGGGACCCCCATTAGAAAAGATAGGCCAGGGACCCCCGTTTGAAAAGATAGGCCAGGGACCCCCGTTTGAAAAGATAGGCCAGGGACCCCCGTTTGAAAAGATAGGCCAGGGACCCCCGTTTGAAAAGATAGGCCAGGGACCCCCGTTTGAAAAGATAGGCCAGGGACCCCCATTAGAAAAGATAGGCCAGGGACCCCCATTAGAAAAGATAGGCCAGGGACCCCCATTAGAAAAGATAGGCCAGGGACCCCCATTAGAAAAGATAGGCCAGGGACCCCATTTGAAAAGATAGGCCAGGGACCCCCATTTGAAAAGATAGGCCAGGGAACCCCATTTGAAAAGATAGGCCAGGGACCCCCATTAGAAAAGATAGGCCAGGGACCCCCATTAGAAAAGATAGGCCAGGGACCCCCATTAGAAAAGATAGGCCAGGGACCCCCATTAGAAAAGATAGGCCAGGGACCCCCATTTGAAAAGATAGGCCAGGGACCCCCATTTGAAAAGATAGACCAGGGACCCCCATTTGAAAAGATAGGCCAGGGACCCCCATTAGAAAAGATAGGCCAGGGACCCCCATTAGAAAAGATAGGCCAGGGACCCCCATTAGAAAAGATAGGCCAGGGACCCCCATTAGAAAAGATAGGCCAGGGACCCCCATTTGAAAAGATAGGCCAGTGACCACCGTTTGAAAAGATAGGCCAGGGACCCCCGTTTGAAAAGATAGACCAGGGACCCCCGTTTGAAAAGATAGGCCAGGGACCCACATTTGAAAAGATAGGCCAGGGACCCCCGTTTGAAAAGATAGACCAGGGACCCCCATTAGAAAAGATAGGCCAGGGACCCCCATTTGAAAAGATAGGCCAGGGACCCCCATTAGAAAAGATAGGCCAGGGACCCCCATTTGAAAAGATAGGCCAGGGACCCCCATTTGAAAAGATAGGCCAGGGACCCCCGTTTGAAAAGATAGGCCAGGGACCCCCATTTGAAAAGATAGGCCAGGGACCCCCGTTTGAAAAGATAGGCCAGGGACCCCCGTTTGAAAAGATAGGCCAGGGACCCCCATTTGAAAAGATAGGCCAGGGACCCCCATTTGAAAAGATAGGCCAGGGACCCCCGTTTGAAAAGATAGACCAGGGACCCCCATTAGAAAAGATAGGCCAGGGACCCCCATTTGAAAAGATAGGCCAGGGACCCCCATTAGAAAAGATAGGCCAGGGACCCCCATTTGAAAAGATAGGCCAGGGACCCCCATTTGAAAAGATAGACCAGGGACCCCCATTTGAAAAGATAGGCCAGGGACCCACATTTGAAAAGATAGGCCAGGGACCCCCGTTTGAAAAGATAGACCAGGGACCCCCATTAGAAAAGATAGGCCAGGGACCCCCATTTGAAAAGATAGGCCAGGGACCCCCATTTGAAAAGATAGACCAGGGACCCCCATTTGAAAAGATAGGCCAGGGACCCACATTTGAAAAGATAGGCCAGGGACCCACATTTGAAAAGATAGGCCAGGGACCCCCGTTTGAAAAGATAGACCAGGGACCCCCATTAGAAAAGATAGGCCAGGGACCCCCATTTGAAAAGATAGGCCAGGGACCCCCATTAGAAAAGATAGGCCAGGGACCCCCATTTGAAAAGATAGGCCAGGGACCCCCATTTGAAAAGATAGGCCAGGGACCCCCATTTGAAAAGATAGGCCAGGGACCCCCATTTGAAAAGATAGACCAGGGACCCCCATTTGAAAAGATAGGCCAGGGACCCACATTTGAAAAGATAGGCCAGGGACCCCCGTTTGAAAAGATAGACCAGGGACCCCCATTAGAAAAGATAGGCCAGGGACCCCCATTTGAAAAGATAGGCCAGGGACCCCCATTTGAAAAGATAGACCAGGGACCCCCATTTGAAAAGATAGGCCAGGGACCCACATTTGAAAAGATAGGCCAGGGACCCCCGTTTGAAAAGATAGACCAGGGACCCCCGTTAGAAAAGATAGGCCAGGGACCCCCATTTGAAAAGATAGGCCAGGGACCCCCATTAGAAAAGATAGGCCAGGGACCCCCATTTGAAAAGATAGGCCAGGGACCCCCATTTGAAAAGATAGGCCAGGGACCCCCATTTGAAAAGATAGGCCAGGGACCCCCGTTTGAAAAGATAGGCCAGGGACCCCCGTTTGAAAAGATAGGCCAGGGACCCCCATTTGAAAAGATAGGCCAGGGACCCCCATTTGAAAAGATAGGCCAGGGACCCCCGTTTGAAAAGATAGACCAGGGACCCCCATTAGAAAAGATAGGCCAGGGACCCCCATTTGAAAAGATAGGCCAGGGACCCCCATTAGAAAAGATAGGCCAGGGACCCCCATTTGAAAAGATAGGCCAGGGACCCCCATTTGAAAAGATAGACCAGGGACCCCCATTTGAAAAGATAGGCCAGGGACCCACATTTGAAAAGATAGGCCAGGGACCCCCGTTTGAAAAGATAGACCAGGGACCCCCATTAGAAAAGATAGGCCAGGGACCCCCATTTGAAAAGATAGGCCAGGGACCCCCATTTGAAAAGATAGACCAGGGACCCCCATTTGAAAAGATAGGCCAGGGACCCACATTTGAAAAGATAGGCCAGGGACCCCCGTTTGAAAAGATAGACCAGGGACCCCCATTAGAAAAGATAGGCCAGGGACCCCCATTTGAAAAGATAGGCCAGGGACCCCCATTTGAAAAGATAGGCCAGGGACCCCCATTTGAAAAGATAGACCAGGGACCCCCGTTTGAAAAGATAGGCCAGGGACCCCCATTAGAAAAGATAGGCCAGGGACCCCCATTTGAAAAGATAGGCCAGGGACCCCCTTTGAAAAGATAGGCCAGGGACCCCCATTAGAAAAGATAGGCCAGGGACCCCCGTTTGAAAAGATAGGCCAGGGACCCCCGTTTGAAAAGATAGGCCAGGGACCCCCATTTGAAAAGATAGGCCAGGGACCCCCATTTGAAAAGATAGGCCAGGGACCCCCGTTTGAAAAGATAGACCAGGGACCCCCATTAGAAAAGATAGGCCAGGGACCCCCATTTGAAAAGATAGGCCAGGGACCCCCATTAGAAAAGATAGGCCAGGGACCCCCATTTGAAAAGATAGGCCAGGGACCCCCATTTGAAAAGATAGACCAGGGACCCCCATTTGAAAAGATAGGCCAGGGACCCACATTTGAAAAGATAGGCCAGGGACCCCCGTTTGAAAAGATAGACCAGGGACCCCCATTAGAAAAGATAGGCCAGGGACCCCCATTTGAAAAGATAGGCCAGGGACCCCCATTTGAAAAGATAGACCAGGGACCCCCATTTGAAAAGATAGGCCAGGGACCCACATTTGAAAAGATAGGCCAGGGACCCCCGTTTGAAAAGATAGACCAGGGACCCCCATTAGAAAAGATAGGCCAGGGACCCCCATTTGAAAAGATAGGCCAGGGGCCCCCATTTGAAAAGATAGGCCAGGGACCCCCATTTGAAAAGATAGACCAGGGACCCCCGTTTGAAAAGATAGGCCAGGGACCCCCATTAGAAAAGATAGGCCAGGGACCCCCATTTGAAAAGATAGGCCAGGGACCCCCTTTGAAAAGATAGGCCAGGGACCCCCATTAGAAAAGATAGGCCAGGGACCCCCGTTTGAAAAGATAGGCCAGGGACCCCCGTTTGAAAAGATAGGCCAGGGACCCCCGTTTGAAAAGATAGGCCAGGGACCCCCGTTTGAAAAGATAGGCCAGGGACCCCCGTTTGAAAAGATAGGCCAGGGACCCCCATTAGAAAAGATAGGCCAGGGACCCCCATTAGAAAAGATAGGCCAGGGACCCCCATTAGAAAAGATAGGCCAGGGACCCCCGTTTGAAAAGATAGACCAGGGACCCCCATTTGAAAAGATAGGCCAGGGACCCACATTTGAAAAGATAGGCCAGGGACCCCCGTTTGAAAAGATAGACCAGGGACCCCCATTAGAAAAGATAGGCCAGGGACCCCCATTTGAAAAGATAGGCCAGGGACCCCCATTTGAAAAGATAGGCCAGGGACCCCCATTTGAAAAGATAGGCCAGGGACCCCCATTTGAAAAGATAGGCCAGGGACCCCCGTTTGAAAAGATAGACCAGGGACCCCCATTAGAAAAGATAGGCCAGGGACCCCCATTTGAAAAGATAGGCCAGGGACCCCCGTTTGAAAAGATAGACCAGGGACCCCCATTAGAAAAGATAGGCCAGGGACCCCCATTTGAAAAGATAGGCCAGGGACCCCCATTAGAAAAGATAGGCCAGGGACCCCCATTTGAAAAGATAGGCCAGGGACCCCCATTTGAAAAGATAGGCCAGGGACCCCCATTTGAAAAGATAGGCCAGGGACCCCCGTTTGAAAAGATAGGCCAGGGACCCCCGTTTGAAAAGATAGGCCAGGGACCCCCATTTGAAAAGATAGGCCAGGGACCCCCATTTGAAAAGATAGGCCAGGGACCCCCGTTTGAAAAGATAGACCAGGGACCCCCATTAGAAAAGATAGGCCAGGGACCCCCATTTGAAAAGATAGGCCAGGGACCCCCATTAGAAAAGATAGGCCAGGGACCCCCATTTGAAAAGATAGGCCAGGGACCCCCATTTGAAAAGATAGACCAGGGACCCCCATTTGAAAAGATAGGCCAGGGACCCACATTTGAAAAGATAGGCCAGGGACCCCCGTTTGAAAAGATAGACCAGGGACCCCCATTAGAAAAGATAGGCCAGGGACCCCCATTAGAAAAGATAGGCCAGGGACCCCCATTTGAAAAGATAGGCCAGGGACCCCCATTTGAAAAGATAGGCCAGGGACCCCCATTTGAAAAGATAGGCCAGGGACCCCCGTTTGAAAAGATAGGCCAGGGACCCCCGTTTGAAAAGATAGGCCAGGGACCCCCATTTGAAAAGATAGGCCAGGGACCCCCATTTGAAAAGATAGGCCAGGGACCCCCGTTTGAAAAGATAGACCAGGGACCCCCATTAGAAAAGATAGGCCAGGGACCCCCATTTGAAAAGATAGGCCAGGGACCCCCATTAGAAAAGATAGGCCAGGGACCCCCATTTGAAAAGATAGGCCAGGGACCCCCATTTGAAAAGATAGACCAGGGACCCCCATTTGAAAAGATAGGCCAGGGACCCACATTTGAAAAGATAGGCCAGGGACCCCCGTTTGAAAAGATAGACCAGGGACCCCCATTAGAAAAGATAGGCCAGGGACCCCCATTTGAAAAGATAGGCCAGGGACCCCCATTTGAAAAGATAGACCAGGGACCCCCATTTGAAAAGATAGGCCAGGGACCCCCGTTTGAAAAGATAGACCAGGGACCCCCATTAGAAAAGATAGGCCAGGGACCCCCATTTGAAAAGATAGGCCAGGGACCCCCATTTGAAAAGATAGGCCAGGGACCCCCATTTGAAAAGATAGACCAGGGACCCCCGTTTGAAAAGATAGGCCAGGGACCCCCATTAGAAAAGATAGGCCAGGGACCCCCATTTGAAAAGATAGGCCAGGGACCCCCTTTGAAAAGATAGGCCAGGGACCCCCATTAGAAAAGATAGGCCAGGGACCCCCGTTTGAAAAGATAGGCCAGGGACCCCCGTTTGAAAAGATAGGCCAGGGACCCCCGTTTGAAAAGATAGGCCAGGGACCCCCGTTTGAAAAGATAGGCCAGGGACCCCCGTTTGAAAAGATAGGCCAGGGACCCCCATTAGAAAAGATAGGCCAGGGACCCCCATTAGAAAAGATAGGCCAGGGACCCCCATTAGAAAAGATAGGCCAGGGACCCCCGTTTGAAAAGATAGACCAGGGACCCCCATTTGAAAAGATAGGCCAGGGACCCACATTTGAAAAGATAGGCCAGGGACCCCCGTTTGAAAAGATAGACCAGGGACCCCCATTAGAAAAGATAGGCCAGGGACCCCCATTTGAAAAGATAGGCCAGGGACCCCCATTTGAAAAGATAGGCCAGGGACCCCCATTTGAAAAGATAGGCCAGGGACCCCCATTTGAAAAGATAGACCAGGGACCCCCTTTGAAAAGATAGGCCAGGGACCCCCATTAGAAAAGATAGGCCAGGGACCCCCGTTTGAAAAGATAGGCCAGGGACCCCCGTTTGAAAAGATAGGCCAGGGACCCCCGTTTGAAAAGATAGGCCAGGGACCCCCGTTTGAAAAGATAGGCCAGGGACCCCCGTTTGAAAAGATAGGCCAGGGACCCCCATTAGAAAAGATAGGCCAGGGACCCCCATTAGAAAAGATAGGCCAGGGACCCCCATTAGAAAAGATAGGCCAGGGACCCCCATTAGAAAAGATAGGCCAGGGACCCCCGTTTGAAAAGATAGACCAGGGACCCCCGTTTGAAAAGATAGACCAGGGACCCCCATTTGAAAAGATAGGCCAGGGACCCCCGTTTGAAAAGATAGACCAGGGACCCCCATTAGAAAAGATAGGCCAGGGACCCCCATTTGAAAAGATAGGCCAGGGACCCCCATTTGAAAAGATAGGCCAGGGACCCCCATTTGAAAAGATAGGCCAGGGACCCCCATTTGAAAAGATAGACCAGGGACCCCCTTTGAAAAGATAGGCCAGGGACCCCCATTAGAAAAGATAGGCCAGGGACCCCCGTTTGAAAAGATAGGCCAGGGACCCCCGTTTGAAAAGATAGGCCAGGGACCCCCGTTTGAAAAGATAGGCCAGGGACCCCCGTTAGAAAAGATAGGCCAGGGACCCCCATTAGAAAAGATAGGCCAGGGACCCCCATTAGAAAAGATAGGCCAGGGACCCCCATTAGAAAAGATAGGCCAGGGACCCCCATTTGAAAAGATAGGCCAGGGACCCCCATTTGAAAAGATAGGCCAGGGACCCCCATTTGAAAAGATAGGCCAGGGACCCCCGTTTGAAAAGATAGGCCAGGGACCCCCGTTTGAAAAGATAGGCCAGGGACCCCCATTTGAAAAGATAGGCCAGGGACCCCCATTTGAAAAGATAGGCCAGGGACCCCCGTTTGAAAAGATAGACCAGGGACCCCCATTAGAAAAGATAGGCCAGGGACCCCCATTTGAAAAGATAGGCCAGGGACCCCCATTAGAAAAGATAGGCCAGGGACCCCCATTTGAAAAGATAGGCCAGGGACCCCCGTTTGAAAAGATAGGCCAGGGACCCCCGTTTGAAAAGATAGACCAGGGACCCCCATTTGAAAAGATAGGCCAGGGACCCACATTTGAAAAGATAGACCAGGGACCCCCATTTGAAAAGATAGGCCAGGGACCCACATTTGAAAAGATAGGCCAGGGACCCCCGTTTGAAAAGATAGACCAGGGACCCCCATTAGAAAAGATAGGCCAGGGACCCCCGTTTTGAAAAGATAGGCCAGGGACCCCCATTTGAAAAGATAGGCCAGGTACCCCCGTTTGAAAAGATAGACCAGGGACCCCCATTAGAAAAGATAGGCCAGGGACCCCCATTTGAAAAGATAGGCCAGGGACCCCCATTAGAAAAGATAGGCCAGGGACCCCCATTTGAAAAGATAGGCCAGGGACCCCCGTTTGAAAAGATAGACCAGGGACCCCCGTTTGAAAAGATAGGCCAGGGACCCACATTTGAAAAGATAGGCCAGGGACCCCCGTTTGAAAAGATAGACCAGGGACCCCCATTAGAAAAGATAGGCCAGGGACCCCCATTTGAAAAGATAGGCCAGGGACCCCCATTAGAAAAGATAGGCCAGGGACCCCCATTTGAAAAGATAGGCCAGGGACCCCCATTTGAAAAGATAGGCCAGGGACCCCCATTTGAAAAGATAGGCCAGGGACCCCCGTTTGAAAAGATAGGCCAGGGACCCCCGTTTGAAAAGATAGGCCAGGGACCCCCATTAGAAAAGATAGGCCAGGGACCCCCATTTGAAAAGATAGGCCAGGGACCCCCGTTTGAAAAGATAGGCCAGGGACCCCCGTTTGAAAAGATAGACCAGGGACCCCCATTTGAAAAGATAGGCCAGGGACCCACATTTGAAAAGATAGGCCAGGGACCCCCGTTTGAAAAGATAGACCAGGGACCCCCATTAGAAAAGATAGGCCAGGGACCCCCATTTGAAAAGATAGGCCAGGGACCCCCATTTGAAAAGATAGGCCAGGGACCCCCATTTGAAAAGATAGGCCAGGGACCCCCATTTGAAAAGATAGGCCAGGGACCCCCATTTGAAAAGATAGACCAGGGACCCCCTTTGAAAAGATAGGCCAGGGACCCCCATTAGAAAAGATAGGCCAGGGACCCCCGTTTGAAAAGATAGGCCAGGGACCCCCATTAGAAAAGATAGGCCAGGGACCCCCATTAGAAAAGATAGGCCAGGGACCCCCATTTGAAAAGATAGGCCAGGGACCCCCATTTGAAAAGATAGGCCAGGGACCCCCATTAGAAAAGATAGGCCAGGGACCCCCATTTGAAAAGATAGGCCAGGGACCCCCATTTGAAAAGATAGACCAGGGACCCCCATTTGAAAAGATAGGCCAGGGACCCACATTTGAAAAGATAGGCCAGGGACCCCCGTTTGAAAAGATAGACCAGGGACCCCCATTAGAAAAGATAGGCCAGGGACCCCCATTTGAAAAGATAGGCCAGGGACCCCCATTTGAAAAGATAGGCCAGGGACCCCCATTTGAAAAGATAGGCCAGGGACCCCCATTAGAAAAGATAGGCCAGGGACCCCATTTGAAAAGATAGGCCAGGGACCCCCATTTGAAAAGATAGGCCAGGGACCCCCATTTGAAAAGATAGGCCAGGGACCCCCATTTGAAAAGATAGGCCAGGGACCCCCGTTTGAAAAGATAGGCCAGGGACCCCCGTTTGAAAAGATAGGCCAGGGACCCCCATTTGAAAAGATAGGCCAGGGACCCCCATTTGAAAAGATAGGCCAGGGACCCCCGTTTGAAAAGATAGACCAGGGACCCCCATTAGAAAAGATAGGCCAGGGACCCCCATTTGAAAAGATAGGCCAGGGACCCCCATTAGAAAAGATAGGCCAGGGACCCCCATTTGAAAAGATAGGCCAGGGACCCCCATTTGAAAAGATAGGCCAGGGACCCCCATTTGAAAAGATAGACCAGGGACCCCCATTTGAAAAGATAGGCCAGGGACCCACATTTGAAAAGATAGGCCAGGGACCCCCGTTTGAAAAGATAGACCAGGGACCCCCATTAGAAAAGATAGGCCAGGGACCCCCATTTGAAAAGATAGGCCAGGGACCCCCATTTGAAAAGATAGACCAGGGACCCCCATTTGAAAAAATAGGCCAGGGACCCACATTTGAAAAGATAGGCCAGGGACCCCCGTTTGAAAAGATAGACCAGGGACCCCCATTAGAAAAGATAGGCCAGGGACCCCCATTTGAAAAGATAGGCCAGGGACCCCCATTTGAAAAGATAGGCCAGGGACCCCCATTTGAAAAGATAGGCCAGGGACCCCCGTTTGAAAAGATAGACCAGGGACCCCCATTAGAAAAGATAGGCCAGGGACCCCCATTTGAAAAGATAGGCCAGGGACCCCCATTAGAAAAGATAGGCCAGGGACCCCCATTTGAAAAGATAGGCCAGGGACCCCCGTTTGAAAAGATAGGCCAGGGACCCCCGTTTGAAAAGATAGACCAGGGACCCCCATTTGAAAAGATAGGCCAGGGACCCACATTTGAAAAGATAGGCCAGGGACCCCCGTTTGAAAAGATAGACCAGGGACCCCCATTAGAAAAGATAGGCCAGGGACCCCCATTTGAAAAGATAGGCCAGGGACCCCATTAGAAAAGATAGGCCAGGGACCCCCATTTGAAAAGATAGGCCAGGGACCCCCATTTGAAAAGATAGGCCAGGGACCCCCGTTTGAAAAGATAGGCCAGGGACCCCCGTTTGAAAAGATAGGCCAGGGACCCCCATTTGAAAAGATAGGCCAGGGACCCCCATTTGAAAAGATAGGCCAGGGACCCCCGTTTGAAAAGATAGACCAGGGACCCCCATTAGAAAAGATAGGCCAGGGACCCCCATTTGAAAAGATAGGCCAGGGACCCCCATTAGAAAAGATAGGCCAGGGACCCCCATTTGAAAAGATAGGCCAGGGACCCCCGTTTGAAAAGATAGGCCAGGGACCCCCGTTTGAAAAGATAGACCAGGGACCCCCATTTGAAAAGATAGGCCAGGGACCCACATTTGAAAAGATAGACCAGGGACCCCCATTTGAAAAGATAGGCCAGGGACCCACATTTGAAAAGATAGGCCAGGGACCCCCGTTTGAAAAGATAGACCAGGGACCCCCATTAGAAAAGATAGGCCAGGGACCCCCGTTTGAAAAGATAGGCCAGGGACCCCCATTTGAAAAGATAGGCCAGGGACCCCCATTTGAAAAGATAGGCCAGGGACCCCCGTTTGAAAAGATAGACCAGGGACCCCCATTAGAAAAGATAGGCCAGGGACCCCCATTTGAAAAGATAGGCCAGGGACCCCCATTAGAAAAGATAGGCCAGGGACCCCCATTTGAAAAGATAGGCCAGGGACCCCCGTTTGAAAAGATAGACCAGGGACCCCCGTTTGAAAAGATAGGCCAGGGACCCACATTTGAAAAGATAGGCCAGGGACCCCCGTTTGAAAAGATAGACCAGGGACCCCCATTAGAAAAGATAGGCCAGGGACCCCCATTTGAAAAGATAGGCCAGGGACCCCCATTAGAAAAGATAGGCCAGGGACCCCCATTTGAAAAGATAGGCCAGGGACCCCCATTTGAAAAGATAGGCCAGGGACCCCCATTTGAAAAGATAGGCCAGGGACCCCCGTTTGAAAAGATAGGCCAGGGACCCCCGTTTGAAAAGATAGGCCAGGGACCCCCATTAGAAAAGATAGGCCAGGGACCCCCATTTGAAAAGATAGGCCAGGGACCCCCGTTTGAAAAGATAGGCCAGGGACCCCCATTTGAAAAGATAGACCAGGGACCCCCATTTGAAAAGATAGGCCAGGGACCCACATTTGAAAAGATAGGCCAGGGACCCCCGTTTGAAAAGATAGACCAGGGACCCCCATTAGAAAAGATAGGCCAGGGACCCCCATTTGAAAAGATAGGCCAGGGACCCCCATTTGAAAAGATAGGCCAGGGACCCCCATTTGAAAAGATAGGCCAGGGACCCCCATTTGAAAAGATAGGCCAGGGACCCCCATTTGAAAAGATAGACCAGGGACCCCCTTTGAAAAGATAGGCCAGGGACCCCCATTAGAAAAGATAGGCCAGGGACCCCCGTTTGAAAAGATAGGCCAGGGACCCCCGTTTGAAAAGATAGGCCAGGGACCCCCGTTTGAAAAGATAGGCCAGGGGCCCCCGTTTGAAAAGATAGGCCAGGGACCCCCGTTTGAAAAGATTGGCCAGGGACCCCCATTAGAAAAGATAGGCCAGGGACCCCCATTAGAAAAGATAGGCCAGGGACCCCCATTAGAAAAGATAGGCCAGGGACCCCCATTAGAAAAGATAGGCCAGGGACCCCCATTAGAAAAGATAGGCCAGGGACCCCCATTTGAAAAGATAGGCCAGGGACCCCCATTTGAAAAGATAGGCCAGGGACCCCCATTAGAAAAGATAGGCCAGGGACCCCCATTAGAAAAGATAGGCCAGGGACCCCCATTAGAAAAGATAGGCCAGGGACCCCCATTAGAAAAGATAGGCCAGGGACCCCCATTTGAAAAGATAGACCAGGGACCCCCATTTGAAAAGATAGGCCAGGGACCCCCATTAGAAAAGATAGGCCAGGGACCCCCATTAGAAAAGATAGGCCAGGGACCCCCATTAGAAAAGATAGGCCAGGGACCCCCATTAGAAAAGATAGGCCAGGGACCCCCATTTGAAAAGATAGGCCAGGGACCACCGTTTGAAAAGATAGGCCAGGGACCCCCGTTTGAAAAGATAGACCAGGGACCCCCATTTGAAAAGATAGGCCAGGGACCCACATTTGAAAAGATAGGCCAGGGACCCCCGTTTGAAAAGATAGACCAGGGACCCCCATTAGAAAAGATAGGCCAGGGACCCCCATTTGAAAAGATAGGCCAGGGACCCCCATTAGAAAAGATAGGCCAGGGACCCCCATTTGAAAAGATAGGCCAGGGACCCCCATTTGAAAAGATAGGCCAGGGACCCCCATTTGAAAAGATAGGCCAGGGACCCCCATTTGAAAAGATAGGCCAGGGACCCCCATTTGAAAAGATAGGCCAGGGACCCCCGTTTGAAAAGATAGGCCAGGGACCCCCGTTTGAAAAGATAGGCCAGGGACCCCCATTTGAAAAGATAGGCCAGGGACCCCCATTTGAAAAGATAGACCAGGGACCCCCATTTGAAAAGATAGGCCAGGGACCCACATTTGAAAAGATAGGCCAGGGACCCCCGTTTGAAAAGATAGACCAGGGACCCCCATTAGAAAAGATAGGCCAGGGACCCCCATTTGAAAAGATAGGCCAGGGACCCCCATTTGAAAAGATAGACCAGGGACCCCCATTTGAAAAGATAGGCCAGGGACCTACATTTGAAAAGATAGGCCAGGGACCCCCGTTTGAAAAGATAGACCAGGGACCCCCATTAGAAAAGATAGGCCAGGGACCCCCATTTGAAAAGATAGGCCAGGGACCCCCATTTGAAAAGATAGGCCAGGGACCCCCATTTGAAAAGATAGGCCAGGGACCCCCGTTAGAAAAGATAGGCCAGGGACCCCATTTGAAAAGATAGGCCAGGGACCCCCATTTGAAAAGATAGGCCAGGGACCCCCATTTGAAAAGATAGGCCAGGGACCCCCATTTGAAAAGATAGGCCAGGGACCCCCGTTTGAAAAGATAGGCCAGGGACCCCCGTTTGAAAAGATAGGCCAGGGACCCCCATTTGAAAAGATAGGCCAGGGACCCCCATTTGAAAAGATAGGCCAGGGACCCCCGTTTGAAAAGATAGACCAGGGACCCCCATTAGAAAAGATAGGCCAGGGACCCCCATTTGAAAAGATAGGCCAGGGACCCCCATTAGAAAAGATAGGCCAGGGACCCCCATTTGAAAAGATAGGCCAGGGACCCCCATTTGAAAAGATAGACCAGGGACCCCCATTTGAAAAGATAGGCCAGGGACCCACATTTGAAAAGATAGGCCAGGGACCCCCGTTTGAAAAGATAGACCAGGGACCCCCATTAGAAAAGATAGGCCAGGGACCCCCATTTGAAAAGATAGGCCAGGGACCCCCATTTGAAAAGATAGGCCAGGGACCCCCATTTGAAAAGATAGGCCAGGGACCCCCATTTGAAAAGATAGGCCAGGGACCCCCATTTGAAAAGATAGGCCAGGGACCCCCGTTTGAAAAGATAGGCCAGGGACCCCCGTTTGAAAAGATAGGCCAGGGACCCCCATTTGAAAAGATAGGCCAGGGACCCCCATTTGAAAAGATAGGCCAGGGACCCCCGTTTGAAAAGATAGACCAGGGACCCCCATTAGAAAAGATAGGCCAGGGACCCCCATTTGAAAAGATAGGCCAGGGACCCCCATTAGAAAAGATAGGCCAGGGACCCCCATTTGAAAAGATAGGCCAGGGACCCCCGTTTGAAAAGATAGGCCAGGGACCCCCGTTTGAAAAGATAGACCAGGGACCCCCATTTGAAAAGATAGGCCAGGGACCCACATTTGAAAAGATAGGCCAGGGACCCCCGTTTGAAAAGATAGACCAGGGACCCCCATTTGAAAAGATAGGCCAGGGACCCCCATTTGAAAAGATAGGCCAGGGACCCCCATTTGAAAAGATAGGCCAGGGACCCCCATTTGAAAAGATAGGCCAGGGACCCCCATTTGAAAAGATAGACCAGGGACCCCCGTTTGAAAAGATAGGCCAGGGACCCCCATTAGAAAAGATAGGCCAGGGACCCCCATTTGAAAAGATAGGCCAGGGACCCCCATTTGAAAAGATAGGCCAGGGACCCCCTTTGAAAAGATAGGCCAGGGACCCCCATTAGAAAAGATAGGCCAGGGACCCCCGTTTGAAAAGATAGGCCAGGGACCCCCGTTTGAAAAGATAGGCCAGGGACCCCCGTTTGAAAAGATAGGCCAGGGACCCCCGTTTGAAAAGATAGGCCAGGGACCCCCGTTTGAAAAGATAGGCGAGGGACCCCCATTAGAAAAGATAGGCCAGGGACCCCCATTAGAAAAGATAGGCCAGGGACCCCCATTAGAAAAGATAGGCCAGGGACCCCCATTTGAAAAGATAGGCCAGGGACCCCCATTTGAAAAGATAGGCCAGGGACCCCCATTTGAAAAGATAGGCCAGGGACCCCCATTTGAAAAGATAGGCCAGGGACCCCCGTTTGAAAAGATAGGCCAGGGACCCCCGTTTGAAAAGATAGGCCAGGGACCCCCATTAGAAAAGATAGGCCAGGGACCCCCATTTGAAAAGATAGGCCAGGGACCCCCGTTTGAAAAGATAGACCAGGGACCCCCATTTGAAAAGATAGGCCAGGGACCCACATTTGAAAAGATAGGCCAGGGACCCCCGTTTGAAAAGATAGACCAGGGACCCCCATTAGAAAAGATAGGCCAGGGACCCCCATTTGAAAAGATAGGCCAGGGACCCCCATTTGAAAAGATAGGCCAGGGACCCCCATTTGAAAAGATAGGCCAGGGACCCCCATTTGAAAAGATAGGCCAGGGACCCCCATTTGAAAAGATAGACCAGGGACCCCCTTTGAAAAGATAGGCCAGGGACCCCCATTAGAAAAGATAGGCCAGGGACCCCCGTTTGAAAAGATAGGCCAGGGACCCCCGTTTGAAAAGATAGGCCAGGGACCCCCGTTTGAAAAGATAGGCCAGGGACCCCCGTTTGAAAAGATAGGCCAGGGACCCCCGTTTGAAAAGATAGGCCAGGGACCCCCATTAGAAAAGATAGGCCAGGGACCCCCATTAGAAAAGATAGGCCAGGGACCCCCATTAGAAAAGATAGGCCAGGGACCCCCATTAGAAAAGATAGGCCAGGGACCCCATTTGAAAAGATAGGCCAGGGACCCCCATTTGAAAAGATAGGCCAGGGAACCCCATTTGAAAAGATAGGCCAGGGACCCCCATTAGAAAAGATAGGCCAGGGACCCCCATTAGAAAAGATAGGCCAGGGACCCCCATTAGAAAAGATAGGCCAGGGACCCCCATTAGAAAAGATAGGCCAGGGACCCCCATTTGAAAAGATAGGCCAGGGACCCCCATTAGAAAAGATAGGCCAGGGACCCCCATTAGAAAAGATAGGCCAGGGACCCCCATTTGAAAAGATAGGCCAGGGACCACCGTTTGAAAAGATAGGCCAGGGACCCCCGTTTGAAAAGATAGACCAGGGACCCCCGTTTGAAAAGATAGGCCAGGGACCCACATTTGAAAAGATAGGCCAGGGACCCCCGTTTGAAAAGATAGACCAGGGACCCCCATTAGAAAAGATAGGCCAGGGACCCCCATTTGAAAAGATAGGCCAGGGACCCCCATTAGAAAAGATAGGCCAGGGACCCCCATTTGAAAAGATAGGCCAGGGACCCCCATTTGAAAAGATAGGCCAGGGACCCCCGTTTGAAAAGATAGGCCAGGGACCCCCATTTGAAAAGATAGGCCAGGGACCCCCGTTTGAAAAGATAGGCCAGGGACCCCCGTTTGAAAAGATAGGCCAGGGACCCCCATTTGAAAAGATAGGCCAGGGACCCCCATTTGAAAAGATAGGCCAGGGACCCCCGTTTGAAAAGATAGACCAGGGACCCCCATTAGAAAAGATAGGCCAGGGACCCCCATTTGAAAAGATAGGCCAGGGACCCCCATTAGAAAAGATAGGCCAGGGACCCCCATTTGAAAAGATAGGCCAGGGACCCCCATTTGAAAAGATAGACCAGGGACCCCCATTTGAAAAGATAGGCCAGGGACCCACATTTGAAAAGATAGGCCAGGGACCCCCGTTTGAAAAGATAGACCAGGGACCCCCATTAGAAAAGATAGGCCAGGGACCCCCATTTGAAAAGATAGGCCAGGGACCCCCATTTGAAAAGATAGACCAGGGACCCCCATTTGAAAAGATAGGCCAGGGACCCACATTTGAAAAGATAGGCCAGGGACCCCCGTTTGAAAAGATAGACCAGGGACCCCCATTAGAAAAGATAGGCCAGGGACCCCCATTTGAAAAGATAGGCCAGGGACCCCCATTAGAAAAGATAGGCCAGGGACCCCCATTTGAAAAGATAGGCCAGGGACCCCCATTTGAAAAGATAGGCCAGGGACCCCCATTTGAAAAGATAGGCCAGGGACCCCCGTTTGAAAAGATAGGCCAGGGACCCCCGTTTGAAAAGATAGGCCAGGGACCCCCATTTGAAAAGATAGGCCAGGGACCCCCATTTGAAAAGATAGGCCAGGGACCCCCGTTTGAAAAGATAGACCAGGGACCCCCATTAGAAAAGATAGGCCAGGGACCCCCATTTGAAAAGATAGGCCAGGGACCCCCATTAGAAAAGATAGGCCAGGGACCCCCATTTGAAAAGATAGGCCAGGGACCCCCATTTGAAAAGATAGACCAGGGACCCCCATTTGAAAAGATAGGCCAGGGACCCACATTTGAAAAGATAGGCCAGGGACCCCCGTTTGAAAAGATAGACCAGGGACCCCCATTAGAAAAGATAGGCCAGGGACCCCCATTTGAAAAGATAGGCCAGGGACCCCCATTTGAAAAGATAGACCAGGGACCCCCATTTGAAAAGATAGGCCAGGGACCCACATTTGAAAAGATAGGCCAGGGACCCCCGTTTGAAAAGATAGACCAGGGACCCCCATTAGAAAAGATAGGCCAGGGACCCCCATTTGAAAAGATAGGCCAGGGACCCCCATTTGAAAAGATAGGCCAGGGACCCCCATTTGAAAAGATAGACCAGGGACCCCCGTTTGAAAAGATAGGCCAGGGACCCCCATTAGAAAAGATAGGCCAGGGACCCCCATTTGAAAAGATAGGCCAGGGACCCCCTTTGAAAAGATAGGCCAGGGACCCCCATTAGAAAAGATAGGCCAGGGACCCCCGTTTGAAAAGATAGGCCAGGGACCCCCGTTTGAAAAGATAGGCCAGGGACCCCCGTTTGAAAAGATAGGCCAGGGACCCCCGTTTGAAAAGATAGGCCAGGGACCCCCGTTTGAAAAGATAGGCCAGGGACCCCCATTAGAAAAGATAGGCCAGGGACCCCCATTAGAAAAGATAGGCCAGGGACCCCCATTAGAAAAGATAGGCCAGGGACCCCCGTTTGAAAAGATAGACCAGGGACCCCCATTTGAAAAGATAGGCCAGGGACCCACATTTGAAAAGATAGGCCAGGGACCCCCGTTTGAAAAGATAGACCAGGGACCCCCATTAGAAAAGATAGGCCAGGGACCCCCATTTGAAAAGATAGGCCAGGGACCCCCATTTGAAAAGATAGGCCAGGGACCCCCATTTGAAAAGATAGGCCAGGGACCCCCATTTGAAAAGATAGGCCAGGGACCCCCGTTTGAAAAGATAGACCAGGGACCCCCATTAGAAAAGATAGGCCAGGGACCCCCATTTGAAAAGATAGGCCAGGGACCCCCGTTTGAAAAGATAGACCAGGGACCCCCATTAGAAAAGATAGGCCAGGGACCCCCATTTGAAAAGATAGGCCAGGGACCCCCATTAGAAAAGATAGGCCAGGGACCCCCATTTGAAAAGATAGGCCAGGGACCCCCATTTGAAAAGATAGGCCAGGGACCCCCATTTGAAAAGATAGGCCAGGGACCCCCGTTTGAAAAGATAGGCCAGGGACCCCCGTTTGAAAAGATAGGCCAGGGACCCCCATTTGAAAAGATAGGCCAGGGACCCCCATTTGAAAAGATAGGCCAGGGACCCCCGTTTGAAAAGATAGACCAGGGACCCCCATTAGAAAAGATAGGCCAGGGACCCCCATTTGAAAAGATAGGCCAGGGACCCCCATTAGAAAAGATAGGCCAGGGACCCCCATTTGAAAAGATAGGCCAGGGACCCCCATTTGAAAAGATAGACCAGGGACCCCCATTTGAAAAGATAGGCCAGGGACCCACATTTGAAAAGATAGGCCAGGGACCCCCGTTTGAAAAGATAGACCAGGGACCCCCATTAGAAAAGATAGGCCAGGGACCCCCATTAGAAAAGATAGGCCAGGGACCCCCATTTGAAAAGATAGGCCAGGGACCCCCATTTGAAAAGATAGGCCAGGGACCCCCATTTGAAAAGATAGGCCAGGGACCCCCGTTTGAAAAGATAGGCCAGGGACCCCCGTTTGAAAAGATAGGCCAGGGACCCCCATTTGAAAAGATAGGCCAGGGACCCCCATTTGAAAAGATAGGCCAGGGACCCCCGTTTGAAAAGATAGACCAGGGACCCCCATTAGAAAAGATAGGCCAGGGACCCCCATTTGAAAAGATAGGCCAGGGACCCCCATTAGAAAAGATAGGCCAGGGACCCCCATTTGAAAAGATAGGCCAGGGACCCCCATTTGAAAAGATAGACCAGGGACCCCCATTTGAAAAGATAGGCCAGGGACCCACATTTGAAAAGATAGGCCAGGGACCCCCGTTTGAAAAGATAGACCAGGGACCCCCATTAGAAAAGATAGGCCAGGGACCCCCATTTGAAAAGATAGGCCAGGGACCCCCATTTGAAAAGATAGACCAGGGACCCCCATTTGAAAAGATAGGCCAGGGACCCACATTTGAAAAGATAGGCCAGGGACCCCCGTTTGAAAAGATAGACCAGGGACCCCCATTAGAAAAGATAGGCCAGGGACCCCCATTTGAAAAGATAGGCCAGGGACCCCCATTTGAAAAGATAGGCCAGGGACCCCCATTTGAAAAGATAGACCAGGGACCCCCGTTTGAAAAGATAGGCCAGGGACCCCCATTAGAAAAGATAGGCCAGGGACCCCCATTTGAAAAGATAGGCCAGGGACCCCCTTTGAAAAGATAGGCCAGGGACCCCCATTAGAAAAGATAGGCCAGGGACCCCCGTTTGAAAAGATAGGCCAGGGACCCCCGTTTGAAAAGATAGGCCAGGGACCCCCGTTTGAAAAGATAGGCCAGGGACCCCCGTTTGAAAAGATAGGCCAGGGACCCCCGTTTGAAAAGATAGGCCAGGGACCCCCGTTTGAAAAGATAGGCCAGGGACCCCCGTTTGAAAAGATAGGCCAGGGACCCCCGTT
This sequence comes from Electrona antarctica, assembly GCF_951216825.1. Lineage (NCBI taxonomy): Eukaryota > Metazoa > Chordata > Actinopteri > Myctophiformes > Myctophidae > Electrona > Electrona antarctica. The sequence continues at coordinate 635,566 of NW_027637999.1, read as the reverse complement.
TGAAAAGATAGGCCAGGGACCCCCGTTTGAAAAGATAGGCCAGGGACCCCCGTTTGAAAAGATAGGCCAGGGACCCCCATTAGAAAAGATAGGCCAGGGACCCCCATTAGAAAAGATAGGCCAGGGACCCCCATTAGAAAAGATAGGCCAGGGACCCCCGTTTGAAAAGATAGACCAGGGACCCCCATTTGAAAAGATAGGCCAGGGACCCACATTTGAAAAGATAGGCCAGGGACCCCCGTTTGAAAAGATAGACCAGGGACCCCCATTAGAAAAGATAGGCCAGGGACCCCCATTTGAAAAGATAGGCCAGGGACCCCCATTTGAAAAGATAGGCCAGGGACCCCCATTTGAAAAGATAGGCCAGGGACCCCCATTTGAAAAGATAGACCAGGGACCCCCTTTGAAAAGATAGGCCAGGGACCCCCATTAGAAAAGATAGGCCAGGGACCCCCGTTTGAAAAGATAGGCCAGGGACCCCCGTTTGAAAAGATAGGCCAGGGACCCCCGTTTGAAAAGATAGGCCAGGGACCCCCGTTTGAAAAGATAGGCCAGGGACCCCCGTTTGAAAAGATAGGCCAGGGACCCCCATTAGAAAAGATAGGCCAGGGACCCCCATTAGAAAAGATAGGCCAGGGACCCCCATTAGAAAAGATAGGCCAGGGACCCCCATTAGAAAAGATAGGCCAGGGACCCCCGTTTGAAAAGATAGACCAGGGACCCCCATTTGAAAAGATAGGCCAGGGACCCACATTTGAAAAGATAGGCCAGGGACCCCCGTTTGAAAAGATAGACCAGGGACCCCCATTAGAAAAGATAGGCCAGGGACCCCCATTTGAAAAGATAGGCCAGGGACCCCCATTTGAAAAGATAGGCCAGGGACCCCCATTTGAAAAGATAGGCCAGGGACCCCCATTTGAAAAGATAGACCAGGGACCCCCTTTGAAAAGATAGGCCAGGGACCCCCATTAGAAAAGATAGGCCAGGGACCCCCGTTTGAAAAGATAGGCCAGGGACCCCCGTTTGAAAAGATAGGCCAGGGACCCCCGTTTGAAAAGATAGGCCAGGGACCCCCGTTAGAAAAGATAGGCCAGGGACCCCCATTAGAAAAGATAGGCCAGGGACCCCCATTAGAAAAGATAGGCCAGGGACCCCCATTAGAAAAGATAGGCCAGGGACCCCCATTTGAAAAGATAGGCCAGGGACCCCCATTTGAAAAGATAGGCCAGGGACCCCCATTTGAAAAGATAGGCCAGGGACCCCCGTTTGAAAAGATAGGCCAGGGACCCCCGTTTGAAAAGATAGGCCAGGGACCCCCATTTGAAAAGATAGGCCAGGGACCCCCATTTGAAAAGATAGGCCAGGGACCCCCGTTTGAAAAGATAGACCAGGGACCCCCATTAGAAAAGATAGGCCAGGGACCCCCATTTGAAAAGATAGGCCAGGGACCCCCATTAGAAAAGATAGGCCAGGGACCCCCATTTGAAAAGATAGGCCAGGGACCCCCGTTTGAAAAGATAGGCCAGGGACCCCCGTTTGAAAAGATAGACCAGGGACCCCCATTTGAAAAGATAGGCCAGGGACCCACATTTGAAAAGATAGACCAGGGACCCCCATTTGAAAAGATAGGCCAGGGACCCACATTTGAAAAGATAGGCCAGGGACCCCCGTTTGAAAAGATAGACCAGGGACCCCCATTAGAAAAGATAGGCCAGGGACCCCCGTTTGAAAAGATAGGCCAGGGACCCCCATTTGAAAAGATAGGCCAGGGACCCCCATTTGAAAAGATAGGCCAGGTACCCCCGTTTGAAAAGATAGACCAGGGACCCCCATTAGAAAAGATAGGCCAGGGACCCCCATTTGAAAAGATAGGCCAGGGACCCCCATTAGAAAAGATAGGCCAGGGACCCCCGTTTGAAAAGATAGACCAGGGACCCCCGTTTGAAAAGATAGGCCAGGGACCCACATTTGAAAAGATAGGCCAGGGACCCCCGTTTGAAAAGATAGACCAGGGACCCCCATTAGAAAAGATAGGCCAGGGACCCCCATTTGAAAAGATAGGCCAGGGACCCCCATTAGAAAAGATAGGCCAGGGACCCCCATTTGAAAAGATAGGCCAGGGACCCCCATTTGAAAAGATAGGCCAGGGACCCCCATTTGAAAAGATAGGCCAGGGACCCCCGTTTGAAAAGATAGGCCAGGGACCCCCGTTTGAAAAGATAGGCCAGGGACCCCCATTAGAAAAGATAGGCCAGGGACCCCCATTTGAAAAGATAGGCCAGGGACCCCCGTTTGAAAAGATAGGCCAGGGACCCCCGTTTGAAAAGATAGACCAGGGACCCCCATTTGAAAAGATAGGCCAGGGACCCACATTTGAAAAGATAGGCCAGGGACCCCCGTTTGAAAAGATAGACCAGGGACCCCCATTAGAAAAGATAGGCCAGGGACCCCCATTTGAAAAGATAGGCCAGGGACCCCCATTTGAAAAGATAGGCCAGGGACCCCCATTTGAAAAGATAGGCCAGGGACCCCCATTTGAAAAGATAGGCCAGGGACCCCCATTTGAAAAGATAGACCAGGGACCCCCTTTGAAAAGATAGGCCAGGGACCCCCATTAGAAAAGATAGGCCAGGGACCCCCGTTTGAAAAGATAGGCCAGGGACCCCCATTAGAAAAGATAGGCCAGGGACCCCCATTAGAAAAGATAGGCCAGGGACCCCCATTTGAAAAGATAGGCCAGGGACCCCCATTTGAAAAGATAGGCCAGGGACCCCCATTAGAAAAGATAGGCCAGGGACCCCCATTTGAAAAGATAGGCCAGGGACCCCCATTTGAAAAGATAGACCAGGGACCCCCATTTGAAAAGATAGGCCAGGGACCCACATTTGAAAAGATAGGCCAGGGACCCCCGTTTGAAAAGATAGACCAGGGACCCCCATTAGAAAAGATAGGCCAGGGACCCCCATTTGAAAAGATAGGCCAGGGACCCCCATTTGAAAAGATAGGCCAGGGACCCCCATTTGAAAAGATAGGCCAGGGACCCCCATTAGAAAAGATAGGCCAGGGACCCCATTTGAAAAGATAGGCCAGGGACCCCCATTTGAAAAGATAGGCCAGGGACCCCCATTTGAAAAGATAGGCCAGGGACCCCCATTTGAAAAGATAGGCCAGGGACCCCCGTTTGAAAAGATAGGCCAGGGACCCCCGTTTGAAAAGATAGGCCAGGGACCCCCATTTGAAAAGATAGGCCAGGGACCCCCATTTGAAAAGATAGGCCAGGGGCCCCCGTTTGAAAAGATAGACCAGGGACCCCCATTAGAAAAGATAGGCCAGGGACCCCCATTTGAAAAGATAGGCCAGGGACCCCCATTAGAAAAGATAGGCCAGGGACCCCCATTTGAAAAGATAGGCCAGGGACCCCCATTTGAAAAGATAGACCAGGGACCCCCATTTGAAAAGATAGGCCAGGGACCCACATTTGAAAAGATAGGCCAGGGACCCCCGTTTGAAAAGATAGACCAGGGACCCCCATTAGAAAAGATAGGCCAGGGACCCCCATTTGAAAAGATAGGCCAGGGACCCCCATTTGAAAAGATAGACCAGGGACCCCCATTTGAAAAAATAGGCCAGGGACCCACATTTGAAAAGATAGGCCAGGGACCCCCGTTTGAAAAGATAGACCAGGGACCCCCATTAGAAAAGATAGGCCAGGGACCCCCATTTGAAAAGATAGGCCAGGGACCCCCATTTGAAAAGATAGGCCAGGGACCCCCATTTGAAAAGATAGGCCAGGGACCCCCGTTTGAAAAGATAGACCAGGGACCCCCATTAGAAAAGATAGGCCAGGGACCCCCATTTGAAAAGATAGGCCAGGGACCCCCATTAGAAAAGATAGGCCAGGGACCCCCATTTGAAAAGATAGGCCAGGGACCCCCGTTTGAAAAGATAGGCCAGGGACCCCCGTTTGAAAAGATAGACCAGGGACCCCCATTTGAAAAGATAGGCCAGGGACCCACATTTGAAAAGATAGGCCAGGGACCCCCGTTTGAAAAGATAGACCAGGGACCCCCATTAGAAAAGATAGGCCAGGGACCCCCATTTGAAAAGACAGGCCAGGGACCCCCATTAGAAAAGATAGGCCAGGGACCCCCATTTGAAAAGATAGGCCAGGGACCCCCATTTGAAAAGATAGGCCAGGGACCCCCGTTTGAAAAGATAGGCCAGGGACCCCCGTTTGAAAAGATAGGCCAGGGACCCCCATTTGAAAAGATAGGCCAGGGACCCCCATTTGAAAAGATAGGCCAGGGACCCCCGTTTGAAAAGATAGACCAGGGACCCCCATTAGAAAAGATAGGCCAGGGACCCCCATTTGAAAAGATAGGCCAGGGACCCCCATTAGAAAAGATAGGCCAGGGACCCCCATTTGAAAAGATAGGCCAGGGACCCCCGTTTGAAAAGATAGGCCAGGGACCCCCGTTTGAAAAGATAGACCAGGGACCCCCATTTGAAAAGATAGGCCAGGGACCCACATTTGAAAAGATAGACCAGGGACCCCCATTTGAAAAGATAGGCCAGGGACCCACATTTGAAAAGATAGGCCAGGGACCCCCGTTTGAAAAGATAGACCAGGGACCCCCATTAGAAAAGATAGGCCAGGGACCCCCGTTTGAAAAGATAGGCCAGGGACCCCCATTTGAAAAGATAGGCCAGGGACCCCCATTTGAAAAGATAGGCCAGGGACCCCCGTTTGAAAAGATAGACCAGGGACCCCCATTAGAAAAGATAGGCCAGGGACCCCCATTTGAAAAGATAGGCCAGGGACCCCCATTAGAAAAGATAGGCCAGGGACCCCCATTTGAAAAGATAGGCCAGGGACCCCCGTTTGAAAAGATAGACCAGGGACCCCCGTTTGAAAAGATAGGCCAGGGACCCACATTTGAAAAGATAGGCCAGGGACCCCCATTAGAAAAGATAGGCCAGGGACCCCCATTTGAAAAGATAGGCCAGGGACCCCCATTTGAAAAGATAGGCCAGGGACCCCCATTTGAAAAGATAGGCCAGGGACCCCCGTTTGAAAAGATAGGCCAGGGACCCCCGTTTGAAAAGATAGGCCAGGGACCCCCATTAGAAAAGATAGGCCAGGGACCCCCATTTGAAAAGATAGGCCAGGGACCCCCATTTGAAAAGATAGGCCAGGGACCCCCATTTGAAAAGATAGGCCAGGGACCCCCGTTTGAAAAGATAGGCCAGGGACCCCCGTTTGAAAAGATAGGCCAGGGACCCCCATTAGAAAAGATAGGCCAGGGACCCCCATTTGAAAAGATAGGCCAGGGACCCCCGTTTGAAAAGATAGGCCAGGGACCCCCGTTTGAAAAGATAGACCAGGGACCCCCATTTGAAAAGATAGGCCAGGGACCCACATTTGAAAAGATAGGCCAGGGACCCCCGTTTGAAAAGATAGACCAGGGACCCCCATTAGAAAAGATAGGCCAGGGACCCCCATTTGAAAAGATAGGCCAGGGACCCCCATTTGAAAAGATAGGCCAGGGACCCCCATTTGAAAAGA